>NC_056736.1:432167937-432467937 GCF_019279795.1 Protopterus annectens | reverse complement strand
CAGGACATGGTTGATAGAACACACTGCTTTTCCAGGTATGGTCTTCACCTCTCACCTCTAGGCTTTCAGATATTGGCCAAAATATTATCCACCCCTATAGTGCCTTTTTTAGGCATTGTCAGACAAACCTTCCAACATAACAAAAGCTACTTAGGACAAGCTAAAGGTGTTACTGCTCAATGCTAGGAGCCTCAACAAGAAACTGCACTCCCTGAAAGCTCTCCTCACCCTAGAGAATGCTGACCTCTGTGCAGTTACTGAAACATAGTTCAAAGCTATGGAAAGCACAATGACAGTGCATGGCTATAATGCTTTTCATGCATTCCGGCCATTCACTGAACATAAAAGAGCTAAAGGTGCAGGTGTATCTATCTACATAAAGGATAAGCACACCTCAAGGTCAGTTAAAGAATACGACATGCATGAGCTATTCTATGTCCAGGTAACCATGAGAAAAAATCCATTACCATACTCTTGCTAGGCACAGGTCCCCCACCACGATTTAGAAAACCCATACATCATACCGGAAGTTACTAGAATCACTCACCATTTAGCCCAATACCATACCCTTGGGTGATTTTAACTACCCCTCCATTAATTGGGAGGCATAAATGATCACAAACATGCAGGCCCAATTTTTTTTTTGATTTTGTAAATTCAAATGTCCTGGAGCAGCTAGTCTGCACTCCCATTATGGAAACAAATATCCTAGATCTGGTGCTCACAAATATGGGAGAGTGCTGCACACCCCTAGTGTTATGTCCTCACTAGTAAGATCATATCATAAAGTAGTCTCCCTTGAAATAAAGGTAAAACTAGTCCTCCCACCTTACCCCAAAAAACTTTAAGAACTTCTCTAAGGTAAATTACTCCCTATTATGGGACTGCATAGCTAGTTTCCAAGCTCCCCCAAATCCAGAAAACCTAGAAACCTATGCAGAGACAAACACAAAAGCCAGTATAACCATATAAACAGCTGCAGCATAAAAATGGCAGCACCAGACCGAAATAAACCCAGGTCAAACCGCAAAAACAATCTACCCTAGTGGACCCCTAGTATTAATAGGTTGTATAACAAAATAAAGAAAATCTTGTCAAGAAGTAAGAGGAAATGTGCACAACAGAGAAATCCGTCCCATATTAGTCTAAACAAGTGAATCAGGGTACTATTCAATTCTCTGAAAGCAGATTTTGAGGTAAACATAGCTTCCAAAACTAAGAATAACCATAAGGCATCTTTCAGTTAAGTCCACAATCTTAAGGGCAACACCCAAGAATGTGTGGAATTAGTTGTAGATGGCATCACCTATACTCAGCTGGAAGACATAGCAAATCTGTTGTCTGATAAATTCAGCTCAAATTTTACCTCCATATCACTTCCAGATCTCCCCCCAAAAATCCCCTCTACCACTCCACTTCCAAGTATCACAAACAAACAGGTTGCCACTGCACTTTCTAAAGCTTAAAATACAGCTTCACTGATGCCTGACAATATGAAGAGTAAAGCAAAATTTGAGAAAGGGAAGGAAAAAGTAATGTGCATAGCATCAGAAGTCCAAGATGGAGGTGGGGAGTGATTAGGGGAAGATCGGAGAGTATGGTTTGTGTGTGTGTGTGTGTGTGTGTGTGTGTGTGTGTGTGTGTGTGTGTGTGTGTGTGTGTGTGTGTGTGTGTGTGCGTGCGTGCGTGCATGCGTGCGTGCGTGTGTGTGTGTAAAACAGTAGGCCTAGGGCCCCATTTCACCCAAGTCCAGACCTGTACATAGAGGTCCTGCAATGTATCATTGGTGCAACTACATTCTAATAACTTTCCCTTTGTGAGATGGGCTAACATAGTGTGGTACGCAGGCCTGTAGTAATTAAGAGCACTGTAGCTACAGGTCAGTCAGTTTGCAGCATGAACTAAAAGGTTGTTTAGGAGGGGTATCAGCAATAGGGTGATACGTAGACAGGAAGTCCCTAGGGTCCCCCAACTTGACATCTGCTGGGGGCCCCCAAAATGCTAACACTGGCCCTGTATGTAATAACTAGTGAAATCAATTTTTGAACTGAGTACACATGATGCATGTTTCAAGATGGTGTTATGGGTTGTTAATGTGCATCTTTATGGTGTGTCCTCAGCATTAATCAGTCAGGATGTGTATCAGTAAGTGATGTCTGTGGTGGGGAAGTTGTAGGATAGGTGAAAACTGATGCTGACATGGGTAGAGTAAGGGATTGCAATAATTCCTTATTATGGGCATGGATCTCTTTGCAAATGCTTTTTTGCAAAAGTATTCAAAATTTGTTCATGAAAGTTTGTTAATGGATACGTATTAATATGTATGTCATTAAACATCTCATAGAATTATAACTTCACTGTAAGAAGTAATGTGGCATGCATCTGAACTTGAAACCTTGATGCTATGACTAAAAAGCAAGCTTTAGACAAGTGATTTAAGTCAACACTCCATAGAGGAAGTTGCACTTATTGCTATATCCAGTAGTCAAAGAGCTGCTAGAGTAATTGTTGTAAAGTATTCCCTTTATTCTGCCTTTACTCTGTATTCCAGTGACACTGCATGTTTACGCTTCTTTGCATAGGGATGACCAGAGCACTGTCTGTCAAAGCAACAACTGACCAGGTTTTGTCATAGAACTTGAAAAGTCATTCAAGGTCACTCTGCATTGGTGTGTGATGCCAAATTCCACACAAAGGGTGAGGCAAAATAAGTGAAGGCTTTCTTATGGGTCATTTCCGGCTATGTATGCTGTGTGTAATTCTATTTTTTAACCAAATTAAATGTGTGAAAAAGGTGTTGATAAGAAAGTAGTGAAATGGGGGGCAAGCAATGGGGAGGACACAGGGAAAAGAACTGAGGAATTTTCAAGAAGGTAGTGGGAGAAAACCATAGTTATTCACTTTTTCATAATATAAATATAGAAGTGTAACCAAGTTACTGATTTTGGACTGTCACCATGCCAAGGGTAGGTGACAACAACACAATAATGCTGTACAACCAATTGTATGAATCAAGTGTGTCAACAAGACACATAGGTGAAGTGGAGAAGTATGTATGGGTCATTATTTATTTATGTATTTATTTTTTTTTTTTTGAGAAGCAGGTGCCCATTTTTTATGTATTTTGCTTTCAAAAGGAAGTGGAATGGTGGGGAAGGTGCTTAGGAATGTAAAAGCTTGGTAAGAAGCTTAGGTGAGAAAGCAGGTGCAGACATACAAGACAAACAAGACAGATGAGGATGGTGATGGACACAAAATGTTGGGGCCAACATGATTGGGGATATGTAAGGGTCATCAGAGGTGCATACATGTTCGGCCTGAGAGCAGTGAGAATCTAGTCCTCACTATCGAAACTGTCATCACTGTCTCCTGTTTCCGTTTACTGTTTCAGTGCTTGATGCAACATTGTCTTGGCAATGTGACAAAGCACCTTTATAAAATGGTCAATATAGGCACTAAGGCCCCTTCCATAATACCCTCTACCAGCATATCAGCTCTTGGTGGATGACAAAATAACCATCTCCACTAATACTACTCCTTGAGGGTACCAGTGTACCAGCTGCTGGTGCAGAGCTACTGGATGTGAATGGGCCAGGTAGGGTAGGGGTTGTGGAGGCAGCTGTGACAGCTTGGGATCCCAAAGTGCTGGATGTTTGTGCTACAACCAGTGGAGGAATGGATGGCAGGCCATTCCAGAGCGGTAAGCCAATCTCTCTATGCTGCATTTCAGGTTTTGTAAGCAGAAATGTATGACAACAGAACATTTTTAGACATATAAAACATTCCCCCCACCACAAAAAAAAAAAAAAAATAGAGAGAGAGAAGGGATGGGCCGAGGAAAAAAAGATAGAATTAGGTCTGTGGCATATCATATAACTATACAGTTTCAGACAATTAACAGTTATGATTATCCAATCTGTACACCTGTGTCACATCCAGGTATGATGAGAACGTCTTACTCTGTTGTACCATTAATCAGTTGCATTACTATGATATCACAGATACCACTATTTACTACAGTATTGCCATAGTGCATAAAATTACAATAGCTATTAAACTTTTGTTAAGACCTGATGCCTGTGTACCTTGTGCCTCTCTGAGCAAAGTTAACCTCTTTTGGTACACCTCACATTTCACTGCAATGTTATCGGCAGCTGTACAAAGCTGAAAAAGACAAGAAGGGACGTGAAAGTATATTGAATAATGGTCTTGCCTGAGTATTGTATCCTATGTCATTTACTACAGATAGGTCAATATAATTACACAACTGTGGGATTTCAACAGTTGTGTAATTATACTGGTCTATTTGTATTAAATAACTAAGTCATCCTCCCACCAACTAAGGAGGTCCTTTTTGTGACATTTCAGGTCACTATAGTGGTGAATGAAATTTTCACCAGTGTGTGGGATGCCAGTTGCACTAGAGAAAGCCTTGGCTACTTTATTCCAAGCCTTAATCTTATAAAAAGACCTAGTGTAGTCCTCTTGCAATAGCCTACAGCTGTAGCATTTCACAAAGAGTGCCACAAAATTCCTGGACTTCTCCACACCCCACATCTCTGCTCTAAATTCAGCACCATCATCTCCCACACCAGCAATATGTGCAGAAATCAAGCAGTAACTCTATGGATGAATTAGTGCCAAATTCCAGTTTTTCATTTAATGGCTAGTTTTGTTAGAAATTACATTCTGACACCCTATTTAAAAAAGTGTTACCTGCATTTGAACCCTAGATCACTTGTGTGATATTTCTAAAGACATTGCACTTATACCTTGTGTCACAGAGAAAGCTAGACTGGCAAGTGGACTTTCTTCAGTGTTGTCTGGAGTGATGATGGATGCACATCACTGCTAAGCCTGTTTGTGCTACAGAAGGCTGCCTACATAACATTTTTCACTTTTTTCCCTAAGTAAGTAAACTTGATTGTGCAATGGTCAGCAACGAGCAAGAGTACAAGACAAAAATAGTAATAAAAAGTATATAAAGTTATAATGACAGTTATTCCTACATCTGGAGTAATACTTTCCACAGTCCCTACACACACTATTGATTTGAATGCCAGAACAACTGTGTTAACAGGCCAGTGTCACTGCATTTACAGTTTCTGCCACAAAAACAGATACAGAAAATTTGCACATCACTTACCCATTAGAAATACCTTGCATCAGTGCCAAACATGTTTTCACTAATAAAGATTAGAGAAATGAAACTGGTTTCCTTCAACTGTAAGCCCTGCTTGCACTCTGCTAAGCAGTGCTGACATTACACAGGCAAAAGAACATATGTAACAATTTCTATTCCACACAACAATTTCACCATACTGTTGTTCAGAGTGCTGTAGGAAAGTGAACCACTGTGAATGTGTAATGCAATAGTGATGGCACGACGCTCAACATTTCATAGTTTGTACCTTTGGCAGTAGACTCTTGTTCACTGCCTCAAAATGCTGCCAGTCAAAAATGTGCTCTGCAAAAAGTATGCAAATGGAAAACGCAAAAAAAGAAAAAAGTGATAGACAATTGTCATTAGTAACACATATAGGCTTATTACTATGAAAAGGAAGGATTGTGAACTTTTGTAAGCCTTTGTCTTAAGTCTGTGTGTGGTACAACCTGATTATTGACTCTGTCACTGCCTCTCTGCTTAACTACAGAAATACAATGCCATGGTCATGTATCTGCATCTTTGTTTCAAAGTGTAGTATAGCTGACCAGCATATTAGACAATCGTAAGCAAAGGATGGAGAGTGTGCTCTTAATATAAGGATGTCAATATTAATGTTGTTCTCATATCTTTCAAGGAGCTTACACCTTTTTATTGTTAGTCTACTCTGCATGATACAAATACTTCTAAGAGAACAGTCACTTCAGTATTGCTTGTTGTTGCAGTCAAAGCAATCGGAAACAGTTGCAAGCCATTAGTAACTAACAATTGTTATGATCCTCCTTATAGTCCTTGGGCGTGTGCATACAATCATGTAGCTACCTACACCATGTTTACATTCCCTACATCAAGTGATTGTTCTGGTATTCAGAAATGCTAATGATTTTGCACCTCACTTACATCTTCACCGTTCTCAGGGTGCTCAAGCTACACAATGGAAAGGTAATGGTGTAGCTATGGAAGTGGAAGAAGGGGAGTCTGATTGGATACAGGCAGAGCTAATTACTTGGAGGGGTTTGTTCTAAAAATCACTATGCTATTTCATAAGTCCTCTACACACTGTTTGCATGTTCATATTTTGAATGTACTTCAATATGCAATTGAAAAAGAATTTTGCCAGGTATGCATACCTCTCAACCTCTTAGCATAAGAAATCTGGACAAAGCCATGAACAATTAGTACAAATAGGGACAATTTTTAAATATTGCTCTTATAAACTTAGAAAGTTGATAGAATAACACGTTTTGCATTAGCATGGATTATTTTTTTTCTTATTTTTTTTTATTTTTCAAATACATTTGAATGAATTTCATAGTATTTATACATAGCATCTTAATAATTATGTACACTGTTTACATTAGCCTGACACTATAACAGATATTAATGTATACAGTTACTTTATAAGTATGTCCAATCCATTATCAGACTGTCTGATTAATTATTGTATAGTGTCAATAAACTATAAGACTTTTGTTGATAAATGGCTTTGTATAAATTCTTAGTTCTTTAATTTTAATTTCCAGCAATGCTGTGGTCCTCAGTAGGCTGTAGAAGTCTTCCAAAGTTGGTATTGCGTTTGTATTCCATCTTCTTGTTATACACTTCCTTGAAATTGCAAGTATAGTCCATACTAGATACACGTTTGGCCTATTCAAATGAGGACCTTCGTTCACATTTAATAATGCAAGAACTTTGGTTAAATAAAATGATTCATTAAATAAAACATGTAGAAAGTTATTAATACTATTCCAAAATGGCTTAATTTTAACACAATCAAAGAAAACGTTCCCATCTGCATTGTGCACTTGCTCACATCTCCAACATATTCCTTTTGTGGAAGAACAAATTTTACTGATTCGATCTGGGGTTAAGAATGCTCTGTGCAAGCATTTCCAATTAAAAACTTTCCAGTATTGTGAAAAGGATGTATATTTTATTGATAAGATATTTGTTTTAATATCTCAGTTAACTGTATTGAATGTCCTTTTGTTATATATTTCCAATGTGAGGTTTTGGGTGTTGTTTTATAATTTATCAATATTTTGTAAAATTTTGAAATACCATATCCCATGTCAAAGTCATTACATATGATTTCATATATGCATTTCGTAAATTTAGGTATTTCTTTAAATGAAGAATTGTTAATTATTCTACTTAAATCTTGCAAATATGACAGAATACTCTGTAAAGTTAGCCAGTCCATTTGTGGAATTTTGTATGTTGTTGTTATTACTCACATATCTAAAACTTTTAGTTGTTTGATACATTGGAGCCAACAAACAAATCCTTTCTGTTCTCATGAATTAATCATTTCTCTATATATTTTACATGGAAAGTTTTTGTGACTATAAATGGTGTTAAAAGATCAAACCAGATTTTTAAATCTATATTTGCATTAATAATTTTCCTAAACGAGTCAATGTAATAATTAATCATATGAGTTTTAATGGGTTTAGTTATGTTATATTGCATACTAATGCATAATATGTGCCATGGCAATTTGTTTTTATCTATTTTAATTTTTTTTTTGTAAATCAAATTCATTTATTGATATACAGTTAGTAATTCTTTCCAATTTGCAGAGTAATTTGGACTTATCCAATCTGAAATTGTTTTAGATATCAATGTTTTTATATATGTTTCTATATCTGGAAAGTTTAATCCTCCCTGTTTCCATGGCCTGATATGATGTATTAAAGCTATTCTGTTTCTTTTGGGAAACAATAAAAATGTTATTAGGCATGAATTTATTTCTTTAAGTATATTCCTTTCCAGTAACAGTTGCATTGTCAAGGCTATATATAGGAGCTTGGGCAGTAAAACCATTTTTATTACCTGTAGTCTATCTTTGAATGTTAATATTATTTTGTTCCATTTTTCCACAGAGGTTTTAATTGTATTGATATTATTGTATTTTTTGAGACTAGTACATTATTATCCTTGCATAACTCAATTCCTAGATATTTTAAGGTAGATTCTTGGTTTCCCTATGATGTGATCCCCCTTAGTCTGCAGTTCTTTTTTTATTTAAAAATAAAAATTTTGATTTTGATTTATTGAAATGGAGTCCTGAAATCATAGGAAATTTGTCAATTAATATATCTAACTCTTCTAATGTCTCTTTTGTATTAGATAATGTTGGTAATATGTCATTAGCAGAAGGGCTGTGGTGGTGCAGTGGTTAGCATTGTCACCCCACAGCAAGAGGTTCTCCCATTCGATTCTCAGCTGAAGCGCCTTCTGTGTGGAGTCTGCATGTCCTCCCCATGGTCAAGTGACATTTACAGACATGCAGGTAGGTGCATGTGTGAATGGATATGCCTTCCTTGAAGGTTGGGCATTGGGCTGGCAACTCGGCACCATAAAAATCCACTGCCAATCATTAGCAGACAGGAGTTCCGCTGTGGTGACCCCTAACCAGGAAAAGCCAAAAGACTTTTTTAGTAATATCTCATCAGCAAATAGAATTACTTTAGAATTGTATTGTTCATAAACATCTATTCCTTTGATTTTTATATTGTTAAGAACTGAATGTGCCAATATTTCAATAGCTAAAGCAAACAGAGTTGGTGACATGGGGCATCCTTGTTTAGTGCCTTTTGTTGTATATATAGATTCAGAGGTAAAAGGACCTAACTTGACATATGCTATCTTTGAAGGAAAAAGTTTATATATTTCCATAATTATGTCATCTATACCTGGAGTTTTATTATTTGTACTCTCTTTTATTGTATCTGTAATTTCTTTGTAGGATATGGGTGCTTGCAGATCTAGTTTTAATTTTTCTGGTATTTTTTTATATTAGAACTTTTTCATCTAGATTTAATTGAGCGATATGTATAGTTTCTTTTTGGAAATGTTCCATATAGTGATTTCTATAGGCATCAAGAATGTCACCTATATCAGATACATTTTTCCCTTTCTTTTCATGGAAGATATTTGTAATGTTATTAGCTTTTGATTGTATTTTGATTCTGTGGATAAATTATGTAGATATTTGGGAGAAGTGGCCAAGGTATTAATTTATAGTTTTTCTGAAGCTGAACTAGTTTTATGTGTTAGGATTTGTTGTATTTATTGTTTAATACTTCTACTTTCTTTTTCATCTCCAAATGATTTTGATTTTTTTCAGCTTTTACTGACAAAATTTGGATTGCAGATCTAATAATTCAGAATCCCATTCTCTGATTTTTTTTTATACCAAGTTAGGGTTTTACCATATGTGTAAGCTTTTAATGAGTCCCATATCATTATTTTATTTAGCTATGTGGTGTAATTAATATCTAAGAAGAACTGTAATTCTGATAATAACCAGGGACTGAACTCTTTGATTTTAGTTATATATGCTGAAATTCTGCAGTTAAATATTAATGGTTTGTACCCATTTTGAAGTTTTAGTATAAATTAATTTTGGCCTGAAAAGGGGCAGGGAGTGATTGAGAAATTAATGATTTTAGAGTGTAAGTCATGGGCAGCAAATATTTTATCTATTCTAGTTTAGGTACCAAATCTGTGATCTTGATGGGAAAACAACAAAAAATTATCTTCTTTAAATTTGAAAGTATCTACAAGATGAAATTATTCTACCCACTTGTTTAAAGCTTTTGATACAGCAGATGTATGCAGCATGTTTGTATTTGTAGTTTCAGAAATATCAAAAACACAGTTAAAATCTCCTCCTAATATTAAGTTGCCTTTATAATTATTAGAAATGAAATTCAAGTGTTTTTTAACAGTTCCTGTTCCAATGCTTGGGAACCAGTATAGATTGGCTAGGGTCCATGTTCTGTTATTATATTTAACTATTACTAATGCCATAAGGCCTTCTTTATCTTCATACTTATAAAAGATTTCTGGGTTAATCACATTTGTTTTCCATAAAATTGTTACCCCTTTGTCTTTGTCTTATAAGTGGTTTGCGACAATATCATATATTCCTTAGGATTCCGTTTGTAATTGCCATTTGTTTTGAAATACGTTTCTTGAATGAAGACAATCTGTGCTTTGTTCAATTTTAAATATTTCAGTAGATTTGATCTCTTGCTAGGATTTTTTAAGCCATTGGTATTTAAAGATAATAAAGTTAAATCCATCTTAGGTCATTCAGACTATGTATTTTTTGTTTTATTTGACTAGTAAACATTTTCCTTTGATAATTATAAAGTATATGTTTGAGCTTTGAAAGGAAATTATCAATTTTATACTTTGAGTGTTTGCCAATAAAGTAATGTTTTGGTCAGGCATACTAAAAATGTTTTTTGTGAAATAACAAATTTAAATTAATAAATGTAAACAAAACTAAGATCCGCACTAGCCATGGAATGAAAATAATTCCTAATCTGAAGGATAAACCTAAGTCTATCAGATTATCACTCATACCTTGACAATCCAGAACATCTGAGCTCTATAAATTGAATTAACATATGGAGAATATTTGTAATAGGAATAAGCAATATTTATATTATTTTGAACAGATATAGTACTATTGTAAATTAGACATGATTCTAATACAATATAAATATCTACTTATTGTATAAACAATTAATATTTACATGAAAGATAGATGACAGACAATTCAATCATAGTAAAATAGGATGTATCATACATAAAATCTCAGTAAAAGATTATAGAACACAGTTATTTAACATATTCATCCATATTGATGACGCCTTTCAAAACTTATTACTTAATACAAATAGATGGTAATAATATTTATACCTAATGTTTATAATACAATTTATTTTACTGGATATATCAGAAGTTATATTTTGTTGTTTGCCAGCATTTAAGTAATCATTTTGTTTGTTGCTAACTTACTTAAAGCATAACGTTTGCTTTATGTGTGCATTGATGAAAGTTAGTGCATTTTAATTATCAGTGCATCCCTCTTCCCCCCATTTCATACACAATGATTTTCATATCTGTCATTTCTTATTATAAAATGAGTGAAATTATAGGTTAAAAACAACAAACTCACTTATTATGATTAATGATTACAAGTTCCCCTTCCATATTCAAAAATTGCCATTTTATGGCATATACTGAAAGTTTTTAGATTTAAATGGCAACATTCTATTTTGTATAACCAGCAAAGGTTAAGCTGAGTGATTATTGTCAATTTAGTACTATTTGTTCAGAATGTGTTTGTTACATTTTGTGACATTCCTAGTTTACCCTTTTATTGTTTCCCTTGAACAACTTTGTCAGTTTGATGTTATGCATAAAACATTAGTTACCTTGGTAACCGCTTAAGTATTATATATGGTCAAGATGGGTTACAAAAACTACAATTCAAGTTAAAGGAATTACATAACTTGTTATGCATATTTACTTATATAAGAAAATCATCATGCTTCCCCTTGATGTTCAATGTAGTGTATGTCATTTATGACAAGTTAAGACAGTAGTGTTATTATACACAAGCCCATGTTATTAAATCCTGTCTTTAATATCTAAATTCAGCAGACTGCTTCATCTTATATGACAATTATATATTTTATGTCTAGATTTACTAAAATCATACATTACATAACTATTACATAAAATCTCCAAACTCACTCTTAATAGCTCACCTTAACACATGGAGCATTAATAATAAAATAACGCAACTCCATGCTCTCTTGGAACTCTATTCATTTGATATTATATGTCTAACAGAAACCTGGTTAAAACCAGCAACAAAAGACAATGAAATTTTACCACCTGGTTATAACATCATATGCCTTGACCGTGTAACCAAGAAAGGTGGTGGAGTAGCTGTTCTATTCAAATCTGATCTTCAAATAACTATCTTTAACCACAAACCTTCCCAAGACTCAAATGCTGAAATACTTATTACCAAGTTTCAGCTCAACCCAGCTAAATCTATCTATATTATTAGTATCTATGTTCCTCCAGGTAATAAGATCACTACCACTGAAAACATACTTTGTTGGTTATCTCTAAACCTTCCCCAAGAAACCATAATCCTAGGCGATTTTAACATAGACTGGAATTCTTGCAATAAGAACTGCCCCACGAGCCATATTAATCTTTATGGGTTCACCCAAACTATTACCTCCCCTACTAGAATAAACAAACTTAGCAAGAAAGAAAGCACCTTAGATTGGATACTTATTAATAGTCAACCTCAGACTTATGAAACCGGAACCCTCCCTGACGACATAAGCGACCACTCACTAACCTACATCATCAGACTAAAAACCAATCTACCCTTTCAACCCATATATAGGGAAATTAGAACCAAGAAAAAACTCAACTTAGATATATTCCTTAGTGAACTCAAAGCATGTAATTGGTTCCCATTAAAATACCTTTCTCTTGATGAAGCTGTTGATTACTTTAATATTAATTTCCTAAACATACTCAACCGTCATGCTCCTACCCGCTCTATCAGGATAAGAACAAAATCTGCTCCATGGCTTACTAGGGAAACCAAACAAAAAATCCATCTCAGTAATAAATACTGGAATAAATCACGCTTAACTAAAAACCATACTGACATCCAAAACTACAAACAACTGAGAAATGAAACAAAAAAAGCCATACTGTTTGATAAAAAAACTACTATTTACAATTTCAGCAGACCTACCACAATAAACCCCAAAAATTCTGGTCAAGTATTAATCAGTTATTACATCCAAGTCAATCTATCACACCTAACCCACAAGGCACTGACAAAGACAATCCTAAACAAACTGCAAACACCTTAAACACCTTCTTTATCAAAGCAATTCAAGCTCTTGCTTGTCAACTCTCTCCTCAAGACATAACATCCAATTCTGACTCTAACCCACCTCCACCTTTTCTCTTCCAACCTGTCCCCACAGCATTTATTTTCACCCTTATCCAAAAACTGAAACCATGTACTCCTTCTGCTGACCAACTACCATTAGAATACCTACAGATAGCAGCCAGATCAATTGCTTACCCCATCTCCATCCTCATTAATAAAACCATCACTGAAGGATATATCCCTAAACTCTGGAAAGTCTCTCATATTATTCCCCTTCACAAAGGAGGAGACTCCACTGAACTCTCTAATTATCGTCCCATAGCCCTACTTTCTCCTCTATCTAAGATTATGGAAAGATGTATCCGTAGGCAATTGCTAGACCATCTTCTCCATAATAACCTGCTTTCCAACACCCAACATGGGTTCTGACCTTCCCATAGCACAACTACTGCCCTCCTTTCCTTTATTGACACTATCAGTAACAACCGAAACCTTAACATGCTCTCCTCCGCACTTTTCATAGACCTGTCCAAAGCTTTCGACATGGTAAATCACACTATACTCATAAACATTCTCAAATCTCTGTCTCTTGACACACTAGCTATAAAATGGTTCCATTCCTGCTTAAATAACAGACATCAAGCTGTACTCTGGAACAACGCTCTCTCTACTCAGCTACCTGTTAATATTGGAGTTCCTCAAGGCTCCATACTGGGCCCTCTCCTGTTCTCTATATTCATCAATGACCTTCACCAAGTAATTCCCCAAGCTACATGCATCCAATACGCAGATGACTCTACACTTATATGCACTGCTTCATCTGTATCTGAACTTCACTTTCTATCTCAAGACACATTTAACTCTGTAGAACTATGGTTTGCAAAACGCTGCCTCTTATTAAACCCTAAAAAAACTAAACTTCTCCTTTTCACACCTACCAGTAAATCTCCACCAATAGACTTCTCTGTATCATCCCATGATGGTACACTCATATCCCAAGATCAAACTACCAAACTGCTAGGTATCACCATAGATAATAACCTAAACTTTGATGCCCATATCAACAACATTCTGAAAGCTACCAATAAAAAAATAGGCTCTCTTTACAGGATCAAATCCTTCCTCACTCCTGCAACTAGAATTACCATTGCCCACACACACCTTATCTCCACCCTTCTTTATGCCTCACCCATATTTACCAATCTGTCAAAAAATAACCTTAAAAAACTAGAAAACTCCTATAATAGCATAGCCAGATTTGCCACAGGTAATCCTTACAGAACTCATCACTGTATTAATCTAAAGCACCTTGGATGGCTTGAATTTCAACAGCATCTGAAATATAATCAACTGACCATCGTCCACAAAATACTGTATCAACCTGACAAAACACCCATCCTATCTAAACTTATCCACCCCTATGAGAACCTTAAGTCCCTAAGATCATCACAAAAATCTCTTGTATACATCAACAAATCAAGCAATAGAGTTGGAGACTCTCTGTTTTCTATTTCCATTGGAAAAACCTGGAACCT
The DNA here is from genome assembly GCF_019279795.1 of Protopterus annectens. Lineage (NCBI taxonomy): Eukaryota > Metazoa > Chordata > Ceratodontiformes > Protopteridae > Protopterus > Protopterus annectens. The sequence goes on along the minus strand of NC_056736.1, from coordinate 432,453,503 downwards.
ACTTCCCTCTGAACTTACCACACTTCCCTCAACTACTCTGTTTAAAAATAAGCTTAAGCTCTTCCTAAAAACACACTGGATGTGCCCCTGTTCTAAACCAGACTGACCAACTTATCCATTTTTACCTGAATGATTCAAGATTCTCATCTCTGAATCTACTTCTTCTCTCTAACTAATATGCCTCTATTCTCTAAATCTATTTTATATTAAATACTACTATGCTTCCTCTCCATCACAGTCCTAGCTAGTACTGGATTCTTTAAAGTGACTCATATTACTTCTAGATTTATTACCTAACTGCTTCTCCATTTCATTTTCCTTATCTTCCTTTCTTACCTACATCGACACTATTGCTTTCTTCTCTTCTCTCAACTAGTACTCTTTAGTAACATTTAAATGTAACTTCTTATTAACTATACTAAGTCTATTCAAATATGTGTAACCTTCGTTATGTACTTGTAAACTTGCAGCCTTCTCTGTTTAAGAAAATGTATATGCATTCTAAATATGTATTTCTGTAGATGTGAACTTTGTTTAAATTGTGTGGAGCTTTTCTCCCCGGGCTTCTACTGAAAATGGACATATATCCAGCTAGACTAGCCCGGTCAACAAATGTAAAATAAAATATTGTGTGTTTTTTTTTTTTGGCTGTTGCTTAGTTATTTGACAGACCACAAGCTGTAATGCTTATTCTTATTATTACATCCTTGCAAGCATGTTTATACAGTCCATAGACTTTAAATTATGAGACCCTTTTAGTTTTTTATTTGTTATAAGCATATTTCCATCATTACATACACACATATCGTACTTCAAGCATGGGCAACAATACCCATCTAGTTTTGCCAGAATACCATTCACTAGTTCATGTGGTGTGTTTCTATGCTGTTCTTAAAATATCCAGACCAATATTTTTCCTGTTCCATTTTACCAGCCTGTTCCATGCAGTGGCCACTCTGCCAGTGAACCACTCAACACACCTTCCATCCCCACAGATATTTCCACGAAGAAAATCTGATGGCTCTCTAGCACTTCCCAGCAACCCAAGCACCCCTAGAATCAGCTATCCCCATATGCCCAACATGTCCAAGCAAGCTCACCTCCCAGACCACTGCAAAGGGTTTTGCACAAGACTAAGTGCTCTTAGTCTTTCACAATAAGTCAGACTTCCACTCTTATGTAAGTTCTTAATGTGTTTGGACCGAAATACATTTTAAATATAAAATTGTGCTTATTATTATTTACTTATTTTTATCATGAATCAACTTAATGAGCTAAAGGAAGTGTTGGGAGACCATCAATATGTGTACATGTGGTGTAAAACAGCCCTTATATATATATATATATATATATATATATATATATATATATATATATATATATTTATTTATTATTTTTAAACCAAAAACATTGCTGAGAATCATCTCGGATGCTCCTCTGAACTGTTAAGAATTATTGTCACTCTGTCTCCATTACCATAGCAACCTGGGAGCATCTGTTTCTGTTAGTGTATCTGTGTACTGCATACCAGAGGGGTCTATATCATATATTCGAAATTCCAAAATATCGAACACCATATGTTTGGAATTTCAAATATTGAAAACATCGAATGTTCAAAATAGCGAATTTTTTCCCCAGGGAAAAATTTTTGCTGTTCCGAGAAACATACACACAACACAAGCACACCAAAATAAATAAACCACACAAATACAGTTAACAAACCCAACCCCACACTAAACCATACATACATTACTAACTATCCACTTACCTTAACCAGCACCCTAAACCTAAGGTCCATAATTCTCGCACCACAGTGGAGGAAATAGCGAAGCCACGGAACGGCCCGCAGAAATCTTGCCCTAAGTAAGATTTTGAATTTCCAGGGCTTCACTATTTTCATCATTTGATGTTGTGGGTTCGATGTTTTATCGTTCGATGTTTTACTTCTTCGAAGTTTTGATATAGACCCTACCAGAGGCTCTTGATGCACCTGAAGCAAAGCTTCACTTCATTGCAACTTCAAGCCTAAATTTCCTCCCTTTCAGTGAGGCAGCAGCCAGAAAGAGAGTAGAGAGCAAACAGATCAAAAAAAAAAAAAAGATGTCCCAACAAGACGCAACAACAAGAGAAGACATTCTTCAAGCCTTCCCACCTCTCACTCAGCAGATGTATAAACAAACAATTCTCTGCCAAACTATCCCATTCCCCTGGATTCAGGCTAAAATACCAAATGTCTCTTCCTAATACACAAGCATCAGTAAACCTTGATCACAAGCTACAACCCACCGCTTCCCGGAGATGAAAACGGCAACATACAACAGCTGCCAGACACAGCTGCATCCACGCACACCATATCAGGATTGATCAAACAGCATTCCAAGCTATGACACATGCCATAATTGATATTAACTATGTTTAGACAGAATAATAATGACATTTGTAATAGCTGCCAGACAAAGCTGCATCCACACACACCATATCGGGATTGATCAAACAGCACTCGTAGCTGTGATACCTTCCATAACTGATATTAACTATATTTAGACAGAATAATGATGACATTTGTAATAAGAGCTTGCTACTATTATTCAACCAGGATATAAATGATATTTCTAAATCATACTTTAACTGAAGAAGGCATTAGTCTCCATGACAGAATTTTGTTTTCAAAAAACTCTGCTGTTACTGCTATTATATATGATGTTAATTTGTTACATTTGAGTCTGAACTCTGATGAATGGTACCTTGTTGAATTAGTTAATTAATTACTTAAATTATTATGAGTAAAAACAAAAAATGAGCAAGATAAGTATTCATTGAGTTCAAGTAGGGGAACAGAAACTTCTATATTTATATTATATGTTGCTTTGTTTGGCTTATATATAATGTAAATAGATACCCATCTTGACCTACCTTTGTTTGTGAAGAATCACTGGACTCTGAACATTCTGAATAAATCATTACCGTTTCTCATTTGTTTAAGAAACCCTCCTTTTTTAAATAAAAACAGATGACAAGTGATGTACCATACCATTATTATTTTTCTGGGAAGAGCTTTCTTGGAATCAGTTTTTTTGTTTCTTCTTTCTAACATCAGTCCAAGGATTTGTTTCTTTTATTCTTTTAAGAGTAGGGGCTATCCATTCCATTTCTTCTGTGATAGACACTATGTTGTTATTTTTGATGAATATAGTAGCTTCTTCTAAAAGATTCTCATCTCATTGGCAAAAAGTATTTTTATCTTGGCTGGAAAGGCTAGCTATGCTTTAATGTTCTTTTGTTTCAACAGTTGTATTATTGGCCAGACTTTTTTCCTTTGTTCTAGTATTCTGGACAAATAATCATTGTCAAACCTTATCAGGCTTTGATTGTATTTTAATGGTGACTTTCTCCAAGCAGATTTTAATATTAGTTCCTTGTCCATAAATGAAAGAAATTTTATGACTATGGATCTAGGTGGAGTATTTGTTGAGTTAGAAGCAGGTTTCCTCGGTGCTCTATGCGCCCTTGCAATTCCAATTGTAAGTCCCTCTTTCAAGTCGAAAAATTCAGGAATCCAGGTTGTTAAGAATGAAATAGTGTCTTCTCCTTCAGTGTTTTCAGGCAGACCAAAGACCCTTATGTTGTTTCTCCTTTCCCTGTTTTCTAAGTCATCTATTTTGTTAAGCAGCCATGTATTCTGTTTAAGCAGAAATTTGTTTTGGAATTCTTCCTGTAAGAGTCTCCCTTCAGTGTCATTTAGAGAAGTCTCTGTATTTGTTATTTTTGCATGGTGTTGCTGAGTATCAGTCTGTTTTTGAGAATTTAATTTGAGGTTTTCTAAGTAATTTTTAAAGCCATCCATCTTCAATAATAGTTCCTGTAAGGTCAATGTCATCAATTGCAGTTCTTTTTTCAAAGCAGCATCTGGATGAGAATTCCTTGAGGTGTTCATATTCAGTGACTCACTATATCTCCAAGTTACTTGACAGGGAAATTTTTGTATATCTCTACCAAAATTGATATATAGTTTAGTAGTTTATCTATAGATTTCTGATGTTTTAAACTTGAAAATAATAACATTTTCCTATATTATTATACTAGTTTATGGAGCTCTCAAAATTCACTGTTCTCAGTTGGCCATGTAGGCTCCACCCCAGCATAAATTTTCTGAAGGGTATGAAGCCTAAAACTCAAATGTCTGTCATGATTTTCTAACTTCAATCTTTAATGATTTGCCACTAATTTGCCAGAAAGCCACAATTGTAGGAAAAAACGATCAAAAATATAAGGCAAAAATCTGGACATTCTGTGAAAATCTATACAGTTGAGAGGTATGCATTTATGCAATTTTAAAATTCCACTTCTGCTATATGGCACATATGGCAATTCTCATTGCACCCCCACCCTGTGAGAATAATGATGATTATTCCATGGGCTTTGCTCATTTCTGTTTGACTTAAGGTTGCATATGCTTCATCTCTATAAGACTGATGTCTCCCTTTGTTGAAAAAAGGCCTACCTCTATCATGTCTCACTGTAGAAAGTGTGTTAAGTATCTCTCCACATTCTCTATCCTTATAACCTCTTTCTTTCAATTCATTCTTAAACTGATTCACTGTCCTATCAAAAGTAGTATCTTGGCTAGTCAGCCTAGAAATTCTCAACCCTTGCCCTTTTATTATGTTTTGATATACATGGGGAGGATGCATACTACTCCTGTGTAATAATGTGTTTTTCCTGCAGCTCTTTCTAAATAATTGTGTTTGTATTCCATTCATATCCACAATTATAGAAACATCTAGAAAATCTATTTCTGTCATTGACCACTTAGCTGTAAAGTTGAGAAAACTATCGGTACCATTTATATAATCAATAAAGTTTTGCAAGTTCTCCAAACTCCCTTTCCAAACTAGGAAAACATCATCAACAAAACGTCTGTAATATCTCAAGTTTTCCTTATACAACATGTTATCTATTACATAGGAGAACTCACGATATGCCATTACTATATTCACATACAAATTAGCACAGGGGGTCCCCATTGCCATCCCATTTACCTAAAGGTAGTAGTTATTACTACACGTGAACACATTGTTGCTGAGTATTATCTCCAACAGTGTCACTGTTCTCATGATTACTTCTCTGGAGATAGTCTTTCTATTTAAAAACAACCTGACATATTCCAAACCAGTATTGTTAGGGATACTAGTAAAAAAAGAGTAACATTCAGTGTGACTAAATGACATTCAAAAACATTAGGATCATTATGAGCATAATCAGAAAAAGTTTCTAAGAAATGTTGTGTGTCTCTTATAATAGTATTGGTGGTATCCACTACTGGTCTTAGGGTTTTCTCAACAAATATCGATAACATCTCTGTTAACCAACCTCTGCTGGACACAATAGGTCTCAGCGGTGGTCTCGATAAATCTTTGTGTACCTTTGGCAATCCTCCAAATGTTGGTATCAAAGGCTTTTCTATTAAAAAATAATTATAAGGTTCATTATTGATCATATTGTACATCAACAGATCATAAAGTTCTCCATTGACATCTCTAATGATCTTATTAAGTTGGCTAACATTCAATTCCTTATATGTGTCTGTATCACCAAGCATTTAACTTATTCTCTCATCATAATATTCTTTATCTAAAAGCACGATTGCTCCTCCCTTATCAGCTGGTCTAATAACTATGTTAGTATTAGCTTGTAAGGTTTTAAGTGCTTCTAGTTCATTGGTCGTCATATTAAAAAACTCACTCCTCACATTTGCTTTGTCTATTTCAAATACATTCAATAACTCTCTCTCACAGGCCTTCTCAAAGGCCTCTAACATTGAATTAACTGGTGGTATAAAAGTGGATGGTTTCCTGTGTGCCATATTCACATTGTCACTTTGATTTCTAAACAACAATTTCAAATTAACATTCCTAATAAACATTTTAATGTCAATAATCAAGTCCACTACATTAACTGGCATTGAAGAAAAAAAAGATAATCCCTTATTCAATAAAGAGCATTCTGCTCTATTCAAGACAATTATGCAGCCTAGATTGAATGTAGATGTGAGAAAGAAGAAGCAGCGAGTAGGAGAGGGGCCAGTGCCTTCAACCAGTTTGAATAAGTCCCTCCCTTTTCCATTGCCCATTCGAGAGCAACAGAGACCTGTATGGACATCCGCACATCGAGCGAGGAAACGGAAAACCTCAGATGAAAAACACGAGTTCCAGAGGACGGTATTGAGGCATGTAAGCCAAACTTAATTATCATTATCTCCAGTTATGTCTTGAATAGAGCAGAACACTCTTTATTGAATAAGGGATTATCTTTTATTCCTTCAATGTCAGTTACTGTAGTGGACTTGATTATTGACATTAAAATGTTTATTAGGAATGTTAATTTGAAATTGTTGTTTAGAAATCAAAGTGACAATGTGAATATGGCCCACAAGAAACCATCCACTTTTTTACCACCAGTTAATCCAATGTTAGAGGCCTTTGAGAAGGCCTGAGAGAGAGAGTTAGTGAATGTATTTGAAATAGACAAAGCAAATGTAAGGAGTGAGTTTTTTAATATGACGACAATGTGTTCACGTGTAATAATAACTACTACCTTCAGGTTAATGGGGTGGCAATGGGGACCCCCTGTGCCAATTCGTATGCAAATATAGTAATGGCATATTGGGAGTACTCCTATGTAATAGATAACACGTTGTATAAGGAAAACTTGAGATATTACAGACGTTTTGTTGATGACATTTTACTAGTTTGGCAAGGGAGTTTAGAGAGCTTGCAAAACTTTATTGATTATATAAATGGTACGAATATTTTTCTCAACTTTACAGCTAAGTGGTCAATGACAGAAATAGATTTTCTAGATGTTTCTATAATTGTGGATATGAATGGAATAAAAACACAATTATTTAGAAAGAGCTGCAGGAAAAACACATAATTACATAGGAGTAGTATGCATCCTCCCCATGTATATCGAAACATAATAAAAGGGCAAGGGTTAAAAATTTCTAGGCTGACTAGCCAAGATACTACTTTTGATAGGACAGTGAGTCAGTTTAAGAATGAATTGAAAGAAAGAGGCTATAAGGATAGAGAATGTGGAGAGATACTTGACACACTTTGTACAGTAAGACATGATAGAGGTAGGCCTTTTTTCAAGCAAGGGAAACATCAGTCTTATAGAGATGAAGCCTATAATCAGGTATGCAGACTTACGATTCTGTTTACTAATTTGAACATGTATAAAGTGCTAGTTTAAAAGCAAATAGTATATAATGCATTTTATTCTATTTACAATATGGCAATAAGAATGATTTTACATGTAATTGCTTGAAGCTTTGGAGCTGCAGTGTATTTGAACTCTGACCCTGGCAGTAGCCAGCTCAGCAAGCTTATGTTTTTCACTAATGATTATCTGCTGGGTCAGGAAATTAAATGTATAAAGCATTGAATATTCTTATTCCTTCCTCTGAGATAATTGGCCTTGTGAATATTATCAAAGATAAGACACAGCTGCTAAAGTAATGTTGCAAGAAGAACAAAGAAGTATTTACAAGACTGAACCAACTATTGTATTCGAGCAGGCCTGAGACCTTGAAAGAGTAACATTTACAGAAAGACATTATAACGAACCAGGTGCTTTGCAAGGCTGTATTATTCCCTTGGGAAAAACTTTTAAAATGTATAACATCAGCTTTTTCTTATGAATAGAATATTGTAGACCATAGTGATGTAGGTGCCCTGTGACTAACCACGTCAGTAAGGTGGGCACAGCTTGAATGTAAGACTATATAAAATTGTGTATTTCCTGCATCATGTCAGACAAAACTCTGTACTTGTATGTTTTTTTGCCTCCTGGTGTACACTAGTAAACTTTTGCATCTGAGCCTCCTGCGTTGTTATCATTTGTTTTTATTTAACACTAATAACAATAGGAAAATTAACGAGATAATCAGTAAACATTGGAATATCTTGACAATTGATGAGAATATAGCACAACTTGTAGGGGAGCAACCCAAATACTCCTAAAAGAATACCAAGTCTCCTATGAGGATGCTTTCTTATGAGGGGAATGATAAAGATACTATACATTCTGATAGGCAAGGCACATTTGCATGTAGGAGTTGCAATCAGTGCATGTTTATGAAAAATATTAATACCTTCAGACATCCTGACACAGGGAAGATATATACTTTTAAGCATTATGCAGACTGCAAATCGAGGAATTCGGTCTACCTAGCACAGTGTATTAAGTGTGAATCATTTTACATAGGGATGACTAATAGATCTCTCACAGAGAGAGTGCGAGAAAATTTGTATGCCATTAGGAGGGAAGATGAACATAATGCTTTGGTGAGACACACCATTAATAATGACACAAGCCATAAATTTAGTTTTTTGGTGATAGAACTTGTTGACACTAGTATTAGATTAGGGTACACTAAGAATCACACAGAAAAAGAAGAAAATAAGTGGATACTTAGATTTAAAGCTGATAGGGGCCATGGGTGTAATGAGAAAGTAAGCCTGAAACCTTTCTTAAAGGATAGACCAGCAAATCAATGACTATGCCACCCTCAGGGGGATACTACACTCTCCAGGTATGAGTTCTTCACATTTTACTGACACCTTCTTAGTAGGTTCTATTTCGATTTTTCCCTCTTTCTTTTTCAGAGCTAGATATTATTTTTTCTCTTACCTTTCTTCTCCTTCCCCTCCCCTCCCTTCCCTTCATATGTTCCATCCCCACTGTTTTGAATACAGTTTTTATACTGTTTTTATGCTCATCAGTTCATGTTGTTATGTCACTGCTGGCTATGCTGAGTTATCAGATCACTTAGGACATCTTTAGAGTTTGTGTTTTGTTTTTTATCTAGGTTTTAGATAGTTCTATATGTCATATAGTTGTTTATTTATTACATTATTATCTTATTTATACATATATTTTTATTCATATTTTTAGATAGTGACACGGTGTTTCTTCATGTTTATTAGATTGCTTATTATATTATATTTATTAGATTGCTTCTTAGCATTTTAACCATAGTTGACACTAATGATATATTGATTTGCTCTATTATATATTCAGATTTTGTTATCCTAGTTACGTAGGAAACGTGGTATAGCTTTAAGGATTGATTGGATAGTAATTAATTAATGAGTCATGTGATATATCATCTCTATTTATTTGAATTTTGAATTTGCACTTTGTATGGTCTGAAGAAGAGTTCTGTGTAACGCGAAAGTGCTTACTGTTTTATCTTGTTTTTATTTTATAATTAAAGTGTGCCATTTGTCATTTCAACCAGTGGTGTGCCTTGGAGTTATTATTTTTATTGATTGATTTTCTACTACAAAGGCACTTCACCCTTAGGACTACGTTCATCAATTTTATTAGTTCATTTGCTACTGTATCCTGAAGGGACATGGCTGAAGATAGAGGAGTTGACATTGATTTACCTTAGCTACCTGGAGGAGTCGGTTCAGCGAATGTAAATGAGAAGAGAAAAGTCTCATTTAAAAGATTGTTAATGGTAGAGAGAAACCGTCTACTATCTTTCACTAAAAGTGACCTATGCAATTGACATATGGAGACATTGGACGGAGAGATGAATATCATGGTTCTACAACTTAAGAGGAAGCTGGATAATAAGTTGGTGAAGTTAAAAACAACTCAGTGGCAAAGGAGACATATGGAGGCATGTGCCACCTTCCAAGTTATACCCAGGGGATTGAGAATATTGAAAATGCTGACGTTTGGCACCACATATACAGAGCTTTTGTCCAAATGGCAAAAACTTAACCTTGATACCAGCTTTGGTTATATTGAATTACTTATAGAACTGTACATGTTGATTGAAACTGAAATGATGGCTAAAATAGTCACTATTCAAGATGAATTAGAGAAACTAACTTCAAGCAATGATTTGGCAACATTTGATATGGAACTTAATACTAACATTTCGCTCCTTGAATATATACTACTTCAAATTAAAAGGAATAAGTTAGAATGAGACATCTTGGATTTTCACCAAGGCAACATCTTCAGTTGGCCGAGGGAACCAGCCAGGATGGAGAATCCATCCATCACCCTATTGAGAGCAACACCTGCAACTCCAGGCCTCCTCCCGGAAACCCAACCTGGTATAGTGATGCCCGTAGCAGCGGAGGTAAATCAAGGTACGGAGAGAGTAGCAATGGATGGCCCTGGTATTTATGTGAACGATACAACAGTCGACACTTTAGTGAGTACAGCACATATTATGCAGCCTGTATTGAATGTCGATGTGAGAAAGAAGAAGCAGTGAGTAGGAGAGGGGCCAGCACCTTTGACCAGTTCGAATAAGTCCCTCCCTTTTCCATTGCCCATTCGAGAGCAACAGAGACTGTATGGACATCCGCACATCAAGTGAGGAAACGGAAAACCTCAGTGGAACAACACGAGTTCCAGAGGAAGGTATTGAGGCATGTAAGTCAGACTTAATTATCATTATCTCCAGTTATGTCTTGACTAGAGCAGAATGCTCTTTATTGAATAAGTGATTATCTTTTTTTCCTTCAATGCCAGTTAATGTAGTGGACTTGATTATTGACATTAAAATGTTTATTAGGAATGTTAATTTGAAATTGTTGTTTAGAAGTCAAAGTGACAATGTGAATATGGAACACAGGAAACCATCCACTTTTATACCATCAGTTAATCCAATGTTAGAGGCCTTTGAGAAGTACTGTGAGAGAGAGTTATTGAATGTATTTGAAACAGACAAAGCAAATGTGAGGAGTGAGTTTTTTAATATGATGACTAATGAACTAGAAGCCCTTAAAACCTTACAAGCTAATACTAACATAGTTATTAGACCAGCTGATAAGGGAGGGGCAGTCATGCTTTAAGATAAAGAATATTATGATGAGAGAAAAAGTGAAATGCTTGGTGATACAGACACATATAAGGAATTGAATGCTAGCCAACTTAATAAGCTCATTAGAGATGTCAATGGAGAACTATATGATCTGTTGATGTCCAATATGATCAATAATGAACTTTATAATTATTTTTTAATAGAAAAGATTTTGATACCTACATTTAGAGGATTGCCAAAGGTACACAATGATTTATCAAGACCATTGCTGAGACCTATTGTGTCTAGCAGAGGTTGGTTTACATAGACATTATCGATATTTGTTGAGAAGACCCTAAGACCAGTAGTGGATACCACCAATACTATTATAAGAGACACACAACATTTCTTAGAAACTTTTTCTGATTATGCTCATAATGATCCCAATGTTTTGTAATGTTATTTAGTCACACTGGATGTTACCTCTCTTTTTACAAGTATCTCTAACAATACTGGCTTGGAATATGTCAGGCTGTTTTTTATTAGAAAGAATATCCCCAGAGAAGTAATCATGAGAACAGTGATACTGTTTGAGATGATACTCAGCAACAATGTGTTTACATGTAGTAATAACTACTACCTTCAGGTTAAAGGGTGGCAATGGGAACCCCCTGTGCCAATTTGTATGCTAATATAGTAATGGCATATTGGGAGTACTCCTATGTAATAGATAACATGTTGTATAAGGAAAACTTGAGCTATTACAGATGTTTTGTCAATGACATTTTCCTAGTTTGGAAAGGGAGTTTAGAGAGCCTGCAAAACATTATTGATTATATAAATGGTACCACTAGTTTTCTCAACTTTACAGCTAAGTGGTCAATGACAGAAATAGATTTTCTAGATGTTTCTATAATTGTGGATATGAATGGAATACAAACACAATTATTTAGAAAGAGCTGCAGGAAAAACACATTACATAGGAGTAGTATGCATCCTCCCCATGTGTATCGAAACATAATAAAAGGGCAAGGGTTGAGAATTTCTAGGCTGACTAGCCAAGATACTACTTTTGATAGGACAGTGAGTCAGTTTAAGAATGAATTGAAGGAAAGAGGTTATAAGGATAGAGAATGTGGAGAGATACTTAACACACTTTCTACAGTGAGACATGATTGAGGTAGGCCTTTTTTCAAGCAAGGGAGACATCAGTCTTATAATGATGAAGCCTATAATCAGGTATGCAGACTTACGATTCCGCTTACTAATAACAATAGGAAAATTAACAAGATAATCAGTAAACATTGGAATATCTTGACAATTGATGAGAATATAGCACAACTTGTAGGGGAGCAACCCAAATACTCCTACAGGAATACCAAGTCTCTTAAGAGGATGCTTTGTTATGAGGGGAATGTTAAAGATACTATATGTTCTGATAGGCAAGGCACATTTGCATGTAGAAGTTACAATCACTGCACATTTATGAAAAATATTAATAGCTTCAGACATCCTGACACAGGGAAGATGTATACTTTTAAGCATTATGCAGACTGCAAATCGAGGAATTTGGTCTACCTAGCACAGTGTATTAAGTGTGAATTGTTTTACGTAGGGATGGCTAATAGATCTCTGAGTGAGAGAGTGCGCGAGAATTTGTACGCCATTAGGAGGGAAGATGAACATAATGCTTTGGTGAGACATACCATTAATAATGACACAAGCCATAAATTTAGTTTTTTGGTGATAGACCTTGTTAACACTAGTTTTAGATTAGGGGACACTAAGAATCACACAGTTAAAGAAGAAAATAAGTGGATACTTAGATTCCAAGCTGATAGGGGTCATGGACTTAATGTGAAAGTAAGTCTGAAACCTTTCTTAAAGGATAGACCAGTGAATCGATGAATATGTCATCTTCTGGAGGATACTACACAGCCCAGGTCTGAGTTCTTCACATTTTACTGACACCTTGTTGATAGGTTCTATTTTGATTTTTCCCTCTTTCTTTCTCAGAGCTAGATATGATTTTTTCTCTTACCCTTCTTCTCCTCCCCCTCCCTTCCCTTCATATGTTCCATCCCCACTGTTTTGTATACTGTTTTTATGCTCATCGGTTCATGTTGTTATGTTACTCCTGGCTATGCTGAGTTATCAGGTCACTTAGGACATCTTTAGAGTTTCATGTGTTTTGTTTTTTATCTAGGTTTTAGATAGTTCTATATGTCATAGAGTTGTTTATTTATTATATTATTATCTTAGTTATACATATATTTTTATTCATGTTTTTAGATAGTGACACAGTGTTTCTTCATGATTATTAGATTGCTTATTATATTATATTTATTAGATTGATTCTTAGTATTTTAACCATAGTGGACACTAATGATATATTGATTTCCTCTATTATATATTCAGATGTTGTTATCCTAGTTACGTAGGAAGTGTGGTATAGATTTTAGGATTGATTGGATAGTAATTAATTAATGAGTCAAGTGATGTATCATCTCTATTTATTTGAATTTTTAATTTGCACTTTGTATAATCTGAAGAAGCATTGTGTGTAACGCAAAAGCGCTTACTGTTTTTTCTTGTTTTTATTTTATAATTAAAGTGTGCCGTTTGTCAGTTCAGCGGTGTGGCTTGGAGTTATTATTTTTATACCTGAGATAATAAACATGATTTACAGCATCAATAACCCTGGACAATCATCTATATTATTTGTTGTTTCCATACAATAAACTAGTTAAACTTTTTTCCTTAAACAGGTTGTATTTTCCCACAACACACCAACCTCAGCAGTTTTTCTGCTCCACCAATGACAAACAGTGAAGAAAGAAGTTTAAAATGCAATGCGAATATGAACCAGAAAGGTGCACACACCTGTCCCATTTTTATATATTTTTTTAGGCTCACTTCTCCATATTTAGAGGGGAGAGAGAGCTTTGCAGCTGATGACCACATTCTGTGCAAGGCAAGAACACTGAATTCATTATAATCAAAAAGGTAGTATAAAGGTTTTCTCCTAATTCCGGCAATATAATCACAAACTTTCTGTAAGTGTACATCAAAGTGTCAGGAGTGCTACACACTTGACTAGTCATGCACTACTTCTAATGATTCATACTCCCAAGCCAACAGTGAGTCCAACTTCTCAACTGTCAATCTAGTATTGCTAGGGAGAATGCACAGCATTGTATAGGTCCTCTCACTTGTGTACTGCAAGGGAGAATACACAACATTGTGATAGGTCCTCTCACTCATGTACTGCAAGGGAAAATGCACAGCTTTGTATTAGGCCCTCTCACTTGTGTACTGCTAGGGAGAATGCACAACATTGTGTAAGTCCTTTCATCCATGTACTGCTAGGGAGAATGGACAGAATTGTGTATGTCCTGTTACTTGTGTACTGCTAGAGAGAAGGCAGAGCATTGTGTAGGTCCTTTCACTCATGTACTGCTAGGGAGAATGTACACCAATAGGGAGAATGCACAGCATTGTGTAGTATTCTCAGTCATGTACTGCTAGGGAGAACACAGCATTGTGTAGGTCCTCTCGATCATGTACTGCTCAGTAGAATGCACAGCATTGTGTATGTCCTCTCACTCATGTTCTGCTAGAGAGAATGCACAGCATTGTGCAGGTCCTCTCACTCATGTTCTGCTAGGGAGAATGCACAGCATTGTGTTAGGTCCTCTCACTCAAGTACTGCTTGGGAGAATGCACAGAATTGTATAGGTCCTCTTACTCATGTACTGCTCGGGAGAATCCACAGCATTGTATAGGTCCTCTCAGTCATGTACTGCTAGGGAGAATACACAGCATTGTGTATGTCTTCTCACTTGTGTCCTGCTAGGGAGAATACGCATCATTGTGTACGTCTTCTCACCGTGTACTTCTACGGAGAATACACAGCATTGTGTAGGTCCTCTCACTCATGTACTGTTTGGGAGAATGCACAGCATTGTGCAGGTCCTCTCACTCGTGCATTACTAGGGGGAATGCACGGCATTGTGTTAGGTCCTCTCACTCAAGTACTGCTAGGGAGAATGCACAGTATTGTATAGGTCCTCTCACTCATGTACTGCTAGGGAGAATACACAGCATTGTGTAGGTCTTCTCACTTGTGTCCTGCTAGGGAGAATACGCATCATTGTGTACATCTTCTCACCGTGTACTTCTAGGGAGAATACACAGCATTGTGTAGGTCCTCTCACTCATGTACTGCTTGGGAGAATGCACAGCATTGTGCAGTTCCTCTCACTCGTGTTCTGCTAGGGAGAAAACACAGCATTGTGTAGTTCCTCTCACTTTTGTACTGCTTGGGAGAATGCACAGCATTGTGTAGGTCCTCTCACTGATGTACTGCTTGGGAGAATGCATAACATTGTGATAGGTCCTTTCACTCATGTACTGCTCAGGAGAATGCACAGCAGTGTGTATGTCCTCTCACTCTTGTACTGCTAGGGAGAATACACAACATTGTGTAGGTCCTCTCACTCTTGTACTGCCAGGCAGGAGCGGCCTTAGCTCAACTGGTGCCCTAGGCAAAAGGGCACCACAGCACCCCCCACCACACCACCCAGTGCCCCCATCCTGGTCTACCTACACAAAATAAATACTGGAAAGTGCCCCTACTAAAGCGGCGCCCTAGGCAGTCGCCTAGTTAGCCTATGCCTAAGGCCGGCTATGCTGCCAGGGAGAATGCACAGTATTGTGTATGTCCTCTCACTCATGTTCTGCTAGAGAGAATGTACAGCATTGTGTATGTCGTCTCACTCATGTTCTGCTAGGGGGATATACAGCTATTGTGTACGTCCTCACACTTTAAGCAGATTCAGTGATTCATTAAATTTACTGGTTTACATATTCTTCATGTCCAGATGTGTTAATCTACACTAAATAAAAGCAATGTGGGGCTTAGAAGCTTGTATCAGAGTATAGAAGCTTTCTTGGATTCACCAACTTAAGATGCTACTGTTTGACTGACTTAAAATGCAGGAATTACACTGTTTTCGGAGAGCTTTGTTAAAAATCCTGTCAATGAATGTTATGTTCTTTACAAGTAGTACTTACTGTTATTATTTTATTATTGTTTTCCTAGAAAATTGTAAGTGAAGTCTGCATTTTTTCCCCATTTGTATTGGTATAGAAGGTATAACAGTTGGTCTTGCAATGGTCTTCATCTTATGTTACATGTGTTTATTTAATAATTTCTCTGAAAGTGAATCAAACTTAGTACAAGTAGCAAAGTTAAAGGGACATTTCAGAGAATGATTTACTGTAAGACCGCTGTATATGCCTGAAATAAGCAACTGTTATTCCATTAGCATGGCTGTGTTCTTGACTAGTATGTTTGCTGAGGTTGAGGGAATGGCTCATTCATAGGGGGTCTTTGATGTTTATTACAGAACCGAGTCCTGACTACAATTTTCAGTCTACTATACAGAAATTGCTACTTGCATTTACATCTATTATTGCTTTACTCAGGATTCCATGCCTTGCATTAAAGCCTGTAGCACATACAGACTAATGATAGCAGCACCAACCCTTAACACTTTCTAAGTGTCTTTGTGTATTCCAAAGAGTATCAGAATTTAGGCCAAAAGGGAGCACAGCATGTAAGCATGAGTTTTATACATACCTAGATCACACTTCCATGTTGATTTGCTTCATTAGCATGTAATTCACCTATGTATTCCTTCATTAGAATGTTCTGTTGCTTACCTGTGTTTTACAGCTGGTCATGACATGCAGAACTTTTTAAGGAATACAACATATCATGCTTGTCACCGCTTGTCGTGCACACATGCTTAGCATGACATGCGGGCTTTCCTGAATTTTGTTCTTTGTGTTTTAACTTTGTCAGTTTGACACTTATATGAATCCCACTAGTATGCTTGGATCTCAGTAACATTCTGCTTTGTTTCATCAACAGCACTTTTGTTTTTAACAGAATATTACTTGACTGATTTCTTTTAATTTTCAACTTATCAGTGTAGTGCATTTCAGCCATAAAGTTCACTAGGTTTCAATATCAGACTGATATAGTGCAGTGTCCTTTTCATTTCCTACCTGTTCGTGCAAGCAAAAGGTTCATTACATTTTATTACTGTGGCTTCTAACACAACCAATTTTACTTTTTATCTATATTTTTACGAATGTCAGCATAAACATCTTGTAGTTGTACAAACACCATTATCAAGGTTTTGCAGGTTATTTAAAGTAGATAGAAGCTCTTTTCAAAACATTTTCTCACTTACTTTATGCAGACTAGTATGTATTTACTAATAATAAACAAATAATCTCTGTGGTATCCCCCAAAGCCTCAAAACAACCCACTAAAGTGTAGGGGGTCCAAAAACCAAACAGTGTAAGAAACTTCTCTGTGTGGAAGATTCTCAGTCCAAATATTTTTAGTTAATCACTGTATATTAATCAGATCAGACAATAGTAGTAGTAGAAGTAGTGAACTTAAACTTGTCTTAAGTCAAAACAAAACAAAAAATAATAATAGAAAATATATAATTGTTCAGCATTACTAAGTATTCGAAAGTAATCCAAGCAAGGCAGGCAGTCTGTTTCCAGTCGAAAATCCTTTATTAAATACACAGACAAGCGATCTAAGTAAAACAAAAATAGAGTAATAATTTCCTCACAAGCTTTGTAGATATATATATATATATATATACTTTTTATCAGGCATGGGAGTGGTTTATTGTGCTGTAAAACAAAGTGTTATTGGTACACATGTTAAATTCACATCCCTTCCCCAATCAGTGTGACATTTGAGCTGGTCCTGCCCTACTTAGTAGCTGTCATAATAATATATAACCCTTATGTACTTTAAATAAAATTTATAATGATGTGGTACCTCTTATTTAACCAGATTATTAAGTAGATTATTAAGTCTGTGATTTTATCCAAGACAATATACTACATGGCTGGAAATATATCAACATTATTTCATTTGGCAATCAAAAAATATAAAAAATACTCCTTGTTTTCCCGCCTTTGCTCGACTAGTTTGGACCAGTATACAGGCTTTGCTGTATTCTGGGCTGTGTGTAGTTCCTGTGTTGGCCATTGCCTTACTTGGATAGAAGGAAGTTTCTGAGCTCACCAGTGGGAGTGGGGAGCCTTGAGCAGCCTATCTGTCCCTGGGGGAAGTGACCTCAGCACTTGAGCTGCAAATTATTGGTTGCTTTGGACCATTTCTAGCTCTTTTCAAGTTCCCTGTATAAAAATCCGCCTCAGGGTGTTTTTTTCTGGCTATATACCCAAGCAGAGCTCCACATGGTCCTGCAGAGGGGTCCTGGCAACAGAGAACTGAAAGAAGCAACCACTTTCCAGATTTAAGTATTTTTTGGCTTTTTTTATCTGCATTGTCCTCTCTGGCTTTCATTTAACTAGCTATAACTGTTTTTGTGTCTATCTGCTGATTTCTGAAGTATCTGCACTTAAAAGTAGCATTTTGGTCGACTCTGGTCGATTATTACTGTTTTTTTTTTGTTAATTTAACTGCTGAGGCTGCCCACTAAAGTGTGCTAGCCTGTGTAAATCGATTTTAGTGTTTGCTTAATTGCATTTCTGTGTGCTTTCCTGAAAAAAAAAAAAAAAAATACCCCTTGTTTTCCCGCCTTTGCTCGACTAGTTTGGACCAGTATACAGGCTTTGCTGTATTCTGGGCTGTGTGTAGTTCCTGTGTTGGCCATTGCCTTACTTGGATAGAAGGAAGTTTCTGAGCTCACCAGTGGGAGTGGGGAGCCTTGAGCAGCCTATCTGTCCCTGGGGGAAGTGACCTCAGCACTTGAGCTGTAAATTATTGGTTGCTTTGGACCATTTCTAGCTCTTTTCAAGTTCCCTGTATAAAAATCCACCTCAGGGCGTTTTTTTCTGGCTATATACCCAAGCAGAGCTCCACGTGGTCCTGCAGAGGGGTTCTGGCAACAGAGAACTGAAAGAAGCGACCACTTTCCAGATTTAAGTATTTTTTGGCTTTTTTTATCTGAATTGTCCTCTCTGGCTTTCATTTAACTAGCTATAACTGTTTTTGTGTCTATCTGCTGATTTCTGAAGTATCTGCACTTAAAAGTAGCATTTTGGTCAACTCTGGTCGATTAATACTGTTTTTTTGTTAATTTAACTGCTGAGGCTGCCCACTAAAGTGTGCTAGCCTATGTAAATCGATTTTACTGTTTGCTTAATTGCATTTCTGTGTGCTTTCCTGAAAAAAACAAAAAACAAAAAAAAAAATACTCCTTGTTTTCCCGCCTTTGCTCGACTAGTTTGGACCAGTATACAGGCTTTTTTTATCTGCATTGTCCTCTCTGGCTTTCATTTAACTAGCTATAACTGTTTTTGTGTCTATCTGCTGATTTCTGAAGTATCTGCACTTAAAAGTAGCATTTTGGTCAACTCTGGTCGATTAATACTGTTTTTTTGTTAATTTAACTGCTGAGGCTGCCCACTAAAGTGTGCTAGCCTATGTAAATCGATTTTACTGTTTGCTTAATTGCATTTCTGTGTGCTTTCCTGAAAAAAACAAAAAACAAAAAAAAAATACTCCTTGTTTTCCCGCCTTTGCTCGACTAGTTTGGACCAGTATACAGGCTTTGCTGTATTCTGGGCTGTGTGTAGTTCCTGTGTTGGCCATTGCCTTACTTGGATAGAAGGAAGTTTCTGAGCTCACCAGTGGGAGTGGGGAGCCTTGAGCAGCCTATCTGTCCCTGGGGGAAGTGACCTCAGCACTTGAGCTGTAAATTATTGGTTGCTTTGGACCATTTCTAGCTCTTTTCAAGTTCCCTGTATAAAAATCCGCCTCAAGGTGTTTTTTTCTGGCTATATACCCAAGCAGAGCTCCACGTGGTCCTGCAGAGGGGTCCTGGCAACAGAGAACTGAAAGAAGCGACCACTTTCCAGATTTAAGTATTTTTTGGCTTTTTTTATCTGCATTGTCCTCTCTGGCTTTCATTTAACTAGCTATAACTGTTTTTGTGTCTATCTGCTGATTTCTGAAGTATCTGCACTTAAAAGTAGCATTTTGGTCGACTCTGGTCGATTATTACTGTTTTTTTTTTTTGTTAATTTAACTGCTGAGGCTGCCCACTAAAGTGTGCTAGCCTGTGTAAATCGATTTTACTGTTTGCTTAATTGCATTTCTGTGTGCTTTCCTGAAAAACAAAAACAAAAAAATACTCCTTGTTTTCCCGCCTTTGCTCGACTAGTTTGGACCAATATACAGGCTTTGCTGTATTCTGGGCTGTGTGTAGTTCCTGTGTTGGCCATTGCCTTACTTGGATAGAAGGAAGTTTCTGAGCTCACCAGTGGGAGTGGGGAGCCTTGAGCAGCCTATCTGTCCCTGGGGGAAGTGACCTCAGCACTTGAGCTGTAAATTATTGGTTGCTTTGGACCATTTCTAGCTCTTTTCAAGTTCCCTGTATAAAAATCCGCCTCAGGGCGTTTTTGCGCGGTTGGGCGCATAGCGCAGCAGCGGTTATACAGGTTTAAACTATTTCTGGCTCCGCCAAGTCTGCTCTTCAATTTTTCACTTAGAAAGCTCTACTCAGTCTATTTAGCTGTATATATTAGCACTGTTTTTGGGACTTCTAGTCTTAGCAAGCACTCTTATAATAAAGTAAGCACTCTTATACTAAAGTAAGCACTACAGCCATCCACTACCCCTGTGAATACCCACTTCCCTTAAAGGCACAGCACTCCTTATAATATTCTAGTATGTCGAGTGGTAGACCACTAGCATCCTCTCTTGTTCAGCTGGTTAACCTGGGAATCTTAAGACAATGTTACAATTGTCTCATGTACACAGACAACCCTCTCCTCCTTCCTACTAACACAAATACTTGCGAGAGATGCAACTATATAGCCAGACTGGAGGCTGAACTCTCTCAACTCAGGACTGGCAAGACCAGACAGGAGGAGAAGGTACCCACACCCGAAGCAAAACCGGTCACACATAAAACCACCACCACTACAAACCAAACACATAAGAACACAAAGACATACTCGGAGGTTCTTATAAAAAACTTACCAAAACAACAGAGGCCTCCAAAGCAGACACCCAGAAATGCACCCCCACAAAACGTAACACCTACAACACATACCTCAAACAACAGGTGTGTCACACAATCACAGCCCCTAAGACAAAACACTATGCCAGAGACATTAGTAATAGGTGACTCTATAGTCAGACACACCGACGTTCCACTTACCAGGCTGAATAAGGAGAGGGTAACGGTGAGCTGCCTGTCGGGAGCTAGGATCCGCCACATTACACACGCCCTCAGATCACTCCAAAGCAAGTACAAGTATGATGCAGTCATTGTCCATGCTGGTGTGAATGACCTGAGCCGTACCTCCCTGGACTACATGAAAAGAGACATTGAGGAGCTCTCCGATTATGTAGCCCAGGCTGGTATGACCCTGACACTGAGCAGCATCCTGCCTTCACCAAGAATGATGCCTCAGTACAAAGACAAAATGATCAATTTTAACAATTGGCTTAATCACTGGTGTCATTCTAGGGGGATCCAATGTCTGTCAGCCTGGGATGACATGCTGGACAAGCCGCGTTGCTTCGCAAGGGATGGCTTTCACCTGTCACCACTGAGCTTCCGGATACTGGCCAAGGCTCTTGCCACCCCCATAGTGCCTTTTTTAGGCAATGCTCAAAAGACAAATCAACCTCCGTAAAAAACAAAAATGGAAAAAAATTAAGGGTAATGCTGCTCAACGCCAGAAGTCTAAATCTCAAGATGCAGGCACTCAAAGCACTACTCAGTATGGAGAACATCGATGTCTGTGCAGTAACTGAAACCTGGTTCAAGGCTCCTGAGAGCACTCCAGCGCTACCAGGCTATACCTCATATCATGCTTTTCGGCCTCAAGTTCCAGGTCGAACCACAAAGGAGGGGAGTGTCCATTTTCATAAAGGACACCTACACCTCTCGATTGGTGGCTACCCATGAAGCATCAGAAACCATACAAGTTTTACTCACCATAGGCAAAACTGCCATACAACTGGTCGCATGTTATAGAACACCCTCCCAATCCCAGGAATCCCATCAAGCATTCCTGAAAACACTGGAGGATATGAATGTCACACCAAACACCATCATATTGGGTGACTTCAACTACCCCAACATAGACTGGGCCCACTATTCTAGCCCTAACACCCTAGCCCAAAGATTCCTGGAATTCATTAACTCAAATGCTATGGAGCAACTGGTCACTTCTCCTATGAGGAGAGATAATATACTTGACCTGATTATCACAAACATGGGGTCCAAATGCTCTGCACCGGATATAAACCCCTCACTAGTAAGATCTGACCATAAACTGATCACGTTGGATGTACATATCCCACCCCCCCCCAGAACAAAAGACTACAGTGAAAAATTTTTCAAAAGCTGACTTTACACTCCTTAAGTCAGAAATGATATCCTTTAAGCCTACTGGGTTAATGGAAACCACATCCCAAAATGCTGAATCCTACACAACAGCCTTCTACGGACATCTCCAAGAATGCATGAATCAAGCAATCCCAACTAAAACCAAGACCCTCTCCACCAACGGAAAACGCCCGGTTTGGTGGACCCCGGCTATAAACAAACTGTACAACAAAGAAGGAAGCTACTGCAGGACAAAGCCAAATCCCACAAGGGAAAGGCTTCCCTGATCAGCACAAGTAAAAACTACGTTCTCTCATAAAACATCTAAAGCCAACTTTGAGAGAAAGATTGCCAAGGATACCAAAGACAATCACAAGGCCTTCTTCAATTATGTCAGAACCTTGGGAGGAAATTCTCAGATATGCTCTGAGTTGGTACACAACGACAAAAAATTCACTGACCCTACCGACATTGCCAATATTCTGGCAGATAGGTTCAGTGCAAATTTCTCCCCTCCCTCACTCCCTAAAGATGTAGTACTTATCCCTGCTGAATGTAACCTACCTGTCATCTCAGACATACAGGTGAAATCAGCACTCAACAAAGCAAAAAACACAGCATCTATGGGACCCGATGGTATCCCCGGTTGCATGTTACGTGAACTTCAAGATGAACTAAACCCGCACCTAAAAACGCTATTCAATCTTAGCCTCACTACAAGATATGTACCTGAACACTGGCGCACAGCAACAGTGGTCCCACTCCACAAAGGGGGAAATTCTACTGACCCTGGTAACTACCGCCCCATAAGTCTGACCAGCCTGGTCTGCAAGGCTATGGAAAGAATCATCATGGAACTCATAAATGGTGATATTGGAGATCTGCAGACCCTTGATCCCACCCAGTTCGGTTTTGTAAAAGGCAGATCCTGCCTCTTAAACCTGGTTGACTTCGAGACAGTCACTAGTGCCATCGACGAGGGCAAGGCTGTCCACACTGCCTACTTGGACTTGGCTAAAGCCTTTGACACGATACCACACTCTGGCATCATAGACAAGCTCAGCAGCCTAAATGTAAATCCATATGTCACAAGATGGGTAGCAAACTGGCTAAAAACAGAACCCATAAGGTCAAAATTGCTGGAGCCATGTCAGACTCAAAACCAGTCACGAGTGGTGTCCCACAGGGCTCAGTCTTGGGACCACTCTTATTCAGCATTTACTTCTCAGATGTGAAAGCAAATATGGGAGGATTATGGCTGACAAAGTTTGCAGATGACTGCAAACTGGGTGCCATAGTTGATTCACCTGCTGACACACACATCCTACAGAAAGGTCTCACTGAAACGGACAACTGGTGCCGGAATCATGGCCTCAAACTTAACGCCAAAAAATGTATAGTCATCCCCTTTGGGAAAAACAAAGTACCCACAAATTATCACATAGACAATAACCCACTGAGTACGGAAAAAGTAATGAGAGACCTGGGGACTCAAGTCGATAGTGACCTCTCCTTTGACAACCATGTTGCCAAAGTGGTCAGAAAGACATTCTACCTTGCCCATCTCATCATGAAGGGATTCTCATCCAGATCAAAGGAGGTCATTGTACCTCTATATTCCTCACTTGTCAGGCCCATGATTGAATATAATGCTCCATTTGGGATGTATCTCACCCGGCACATGCAACAACTGGAAAGACCCCAGAAGTACCTCACCAAGAGGATCATGGGTCTCAAACATGTGCCTTATCCAGCTAGATTAAAGAAACTCCAGCTCTATTCAGTAGCATACCGCCTGCTCAGAGGTGATTTGTGCCTAACATATAGGGCCATGTCCAACCAAGAACTGATGGACATGCTCCATCTAAAAAATCCAGATCCACCAGAACCACGCGAGCTAAAGATTTCAACCTCTGCACAAATATGAATAAAACATGCTGGAGGGATAGATTCATAACACAGAGGTTACCCGTACTCTGGAACAAAATCCCAGTTCATGTGAGACAGAGCCCTTCATTGGCACTGTTCAAGAAAAATCTCGATGCATGGATGGGAGATCGTAGGTTTACCCCGGGAGTCACCTCAGTGTCACTACTAGACAGAGGTATAGTTTACTAAATAATGGGGTCCCACATGTGTCACTACTAGAGAGGCGCAACTATATAATACGGGGTGGCGTAAGCCACATCATTGTTGGCTAGGCTTGTAAATGCCCCAGGGCAGATAGCCTAGTACACTACTATGAAACTATGAAACTAATATATACATATACATATACTAGAAATATATGGACTGAAAATCTTCCACACAGAGGAGTTTCTTACACTGTTTCATTTACTAATAATACATTTTTTTAGGCATACCACCTTTCCATATTTTGCACTGACTAGAAGAATTTTTGTAGTTCTTCCTAGAAAACTGCAGGTAGTTTGACAACACGATGGTTTATAGCTCAGCATTTGTCTTCCATATTGAAAATGCAGTACAACAGTTCTTACAGTTTGAATATACAAAGCAAAATTCATTACCAGCATCAGTGCATTCTAAACACATGTATGATAATCAATCATTCAGCAGTTTACTATGCATGTCTTTTAAGACTTAATTCAATAATTGTTCCTTTTACGTTTACTCTCTTAGTCTAGTTTTTCTGTCTTTGTTTTTGCTTTCTGTCTTTATTTTTGCCTACTAATGGGTGATGCAAAATGAGGATTTTGGCTCTATCTTCTGAGGCACAGCTTAGCAAGAAGCATTAAAACTTGCATTTTCAGTCTAATCCTTTTGTAGTGCTGTTAATGAACATTGTTATAGCAAAGTAAACTCCATAACCTGTAACCAGAGGTCTTTAAAATATACCACTGAGCTGGCAGTCTCAACCTCCAGAACTTGTAATGAAATGTTTTGAATATATCAGACCTTAAAAACATAATATGCAACCCCATAAAAATGTATGCTCTACAACCAGTCGCGATAACCAAATCATCTTATACGTCAAGAGACTCTATATTCAAATAGTGGAGCTAAACTATGGAACCACACCCCATTAACACCAAAATCCATTCAGAATGAAAACTCATTTAAAAAACAACTAAAACTTCACCTATCACATCAATGGATCAGGTCCTGCTCATCTTCAAGATAAGTACCACTGTTATTTTCAACTTGCCATATCGTCAAACCATTTATCGTCATTCAGATGCCTATGCCCCACAACCAATCTTCACCAATACCTGAATAGTTTTGCTTTTATCTACCAGTTATATAGACTGTTTTGTGACACTACTCACCCTCTCCCAGTAGTAGAAATAAAACCCTCCCTAATAATAGCGTCAAATTCATCTGAATACTGGCAGTGTTAAGGGAAGGTTTTATTAACATAAGGTGTAGGGTTAGGGGAAGGGGCAGTGAGTGCTAAGGTTAGGGTTAACACCCATTACTAAGGTGGGTGGGGATTTCTTTTCATTTTGGAGAGCACAAGCATAACACATTCTATTTTTAAAATGTTCCCCTATGCCATATAAATCATTTATTTAATGGAAATGTTATATAGTGGAGTCAGAAACACTAGTTTTCTGTGTTAGATATTAATGTCATGCAAAAGTGTGTCTTGTCATGCAGGATCTTAAATAGCTTCACTGTGGTTGAGAAAATGCAGTTTTTTTTCTGAAATGCAGGTGTATTTTACCTTATATGTATAATGTCTAAGAATTAGCTGCCTGTTTTACTTGGTCATCAATTTGTCTTAATTTACAGTTATTCCTCAACTTTCTAATAAATACCTTTGTTTAGTTGTTTTATTTTCATGTATATATACTTATTAAAATAGCTGACTGATTATTTTATGAATGTAACTGACTTATCTGCTCTGTTAGGATGTTTAGCTCTAAAATTATTACTTATTATACTTATTATACTGCAAATAATTTCTACTTATAAAGGATTATCTTTGTAGTGCCAGTGGTTCTTCAGACAGATGATGTATACATGTATTCTTTTGTATTATCATGTTCCACAAATTACTTGCAGTGCTGTTTGATGGATGTATTGGAGCTTTCCTCATCGGATTCATTCTATAAATCAGGTCTGCCCTATAGCACCCATCTCAAGTAACACTGTAAAATAAATAAAAAGACAAATGACGTATGTGAAACAACTGGATACAAAGCTTTGCATGGCTGTAAATAATGGAAACCAGTATTACAAAAGAAAAAAAAAATGAAAGGTGCCACGTTTCCCAGACCACAATGAAAATTCAACCACCTGAAGCAAAAATGGTATAAAGTAAGTCCACGGTTACTATTGTGAAATAAAGGAAAGTGACACAATTCTTGCTTCTGTCTGTCACAATGGCTTGCAGGAAAAACTAAAGTAGATTACTGCAAGATAAATGCACACTCTCCCCACATAAGTAACCAACATAAATGGCTAAAAATGAAGTTCTACTCTAGAAGAGCTTAGCAATGTAAAACATTAAGATGTGATTATTTTTGCAGTATTTCATGAATAGTTTTGGCAGTAGCACTTAAGAACAGCACATACGCAATTACACTGTTGAATACATTACTCATCTCAAAGTACGCAGGCCAGAAATATAGTCCATAGTCTCCTGATTATTGTTTAGAAAAGTAAACTACGTGGTGAAGAACTGATACTTATGATAATAGTGATGAAGTCCTGGGTCTTACATTCTGAACCTGATATGATGGCATAAGTGTTAGGCAATTATTTAGTGGATGTTTGAAAGCAGTGGCTGCTTATATATTGTTTTTGACGTCTTTACTTATAACTGTTGGGTGAGACTGAAATTTACCTGCATAGTAAGAATGACTCAGTCAGTTAGTTCAAAATCATGTATCATTATATAGGTTTACCTTCAAAATGTTGACCGTCACATTGTCAAAAACACTTCTTTGAACTCCAAACTGCAACTTCTCAAAACCTCAAACACCAATATTCTGAACCATAAAAACTCACCTCCTTTTTGACCCACGTTAGCACTTGCTTTTAGGTGTGGAGCAGTCAGAAATGTTGACCTTCATTTTTTCAGCTTTCTGAAGTTTCAGCAGCATGAATTTTGTGGAAACGTTTCAACGATGTGTACATTCGATTATGTGCTTTCAACATTTTGAAGGTAAACCCATTGTATAATATAGCACTTACTCTCTGCTGATAACTTTAGACTGTATTTCAATTTAAAAGTAGAAAACAAGTTAAATTTCCTTTTGCAATTAAAAAAGGCAAACATCTAAAAACCTAATAAGCCATTATGATCACTTAGTGGATGTTTGAAAACAGTGACTGTTTATAGTTTGAATTATGACATATTTCGTTATAACTACTGGGTAAGACATAGGCACATCACATTCGGCAATCTGTTTTACCAAAGCTTTCTTATTATTCCTAAAAAAGCTTTTCAAGAAGGAACAAATATTTAAACCATTTTATTACTTCATATATGGAATTTATGAAAAACTACATGCAGCTTGGGTAACAGCATGCATGAATGCAAAAGTGGACAGTAATTGAAGAGATTGCAATGAAATAAATGAAATACACTACAGAACACATACTAAGATAACTATTTAAGTAGGAATAATATTTGGATTTCAAGCAGCAGTTTGTAATAATGAACTATTTCCTTGCTGCTCAGTTGTTTCTTCCAACTGTCTAGACCTGTAAGTTTTGTAGACTTGACTTACAATAATTACTACACCATTTTAGGAGACATGCAAACACACTTTTAG
This sequence comes from Protopterus annectens, assembly GCF_019279795.1. NCBI lineage: Eukaryota > Metazoa > Chordata > Ceratodontiformes > Protopteridae > Protopterus > Protopterus annectens. Next base: position 432,425,517 of record NC_056736.1, on the reverse strand, counting down.
TTTGATCCAGTGTTTATTTTTTAGTAATGTGCATACTGTACATATTCCAGATATACCTTACCTGCATGTCTTAGAAGATGCAAAAAATATTTATCATGTTTAATAAGAAAGCAGATATGGATTATTCAAAACCAAATGTTGGCCAAAGATTCAGTAAATATTTGAAGTGATTGTACTATCTAATGGTAGGAAACATGCATTGCAGTAATTTAAAATCTAAATCTTCAGTAGACACAGAAGAGAAAACCATTCTTACTAAGCATTACAACTGATGAGTGGCAAGAGACCTTAAGTGCCCTCAACACATAATGTTTATATTTGTCAACAGAATCCCTTCCTTAAAACCCAACACAATAACCACACACATCAAAGAATGCACAATCAGTTTATTGCAAACATTAATAACATATACAGTAAATGCAACTGATAAGCAGCTATAAATATATTGTGTAGGGACAGCATGGTAGAATGCTCAACTCTTATTACCCAGTTAATAGAACTAAACATAATATTCAACCAAATGTGGGTAGCATGGCAAAATGCTCACTTGATCTGCAATGCAACAGCATCCAAACTACTAACCATTTCCTGCATACCTTACTAGGCCTAAGCAAATGGCTTCAAATTCTGTGTTGTGCTAGGGAGGACTGAACACCAGTTACAGTGCCAAAAAGGCTGAATTAAGCCTGACTTTGCTTTATATAGTTGCATGCCATTCTATAACCACTTACTAAGACCATGTTATCCTTTGCCTACCAAACCAATAAGATTCTTAACTCGCATCCCACCAGACCAGTCTCCACCCACATTCCCCTCCTCCTTTCTAGCCTGAATCATCTCACTCCCCCCACTTCCTAACTGAAGTTACACAAAGAGGGAGGGGTTCCATGAGAAATGTGTCTACAAGCAAACACCATATAACATTTAAGAGTAAAGATATGTTTAATTCATAATATTAGGTCTACATAAAAGTGTATGGTGAACCAACATATATGCACAACCAATGCGTAATTACACCACGAGTACTGGGGACATTGTTTCAGTAGTGATAGATCATACTGTGTCTTGCGTTAAATAATACACTGAAAGAAATGGAAGTGCAGCATCTTTTGGGGGAATAACCAATGACAATTTATATGTTATCAAGGAAATTTATCAATACTTTTGCTATGGTAGAAATTCATTTTTGGTATACACCATTCAAAGAGCTATGTAAAAGCATCATACATTCTTGTATTATTGAGGTCAAGATAAAAGTGACACAAGAAATGCTGAGTCTCCCAAGACAAGACAAAATAGATGATTGATGCCCATATTACTGATAGAAAAAAAATGAGATTTTCTTCCACTGTAGCTCCAATACATTCAAATCGACATTTTCTAGGTGACACCATAGACAGCATTTTGTCTTATGTTTTTCACTCAATAGCATTTTGCCTTGCAGTCTGTTTATCATCAGTGTTATAGAAATCAGTCATTACTATTTTTTTATTTGCACTTCACTTATTTATCAACATTTTAACTGTTAGTCTTTCTTATTAGGCTTTAGTGTGCTAACTATTTAGCAATGTCCCATCTAACAACTCTGTTTATTGAAGGTTTAAATGTTCCATTCCAATATCAATTTCCACAAAGCAATAAGCTTAAGTAATATAACACTTTAGCAAAATTATGAGACATACACAATAAATAATTTGACAATATAAACATTTACAACAAATGCATTGTACACATGTCAGCAGGTTGGTCAACTGCATTATTAAATGCAGCCATACACTTATTTTGTAATTGTATATTAATATTGCAATAAAGCATAGTTTTAAATGAATATGAGACTATAAGAGACAGTTTTCTTCATTCTTCATTGATACTGTTGTTTTACAGATTAACAGGTATACAAGTTCAGGTAAGAATAATTTAACCAGTTATCATCTTGCTGAATAATTTTGCACTATTTTTAAAATGTCCTTGTCATGCTTTGTGATAGTGCATATACCTCTGCAGCTGACTTTTTTATCTTAGTCACGTTTACCCATGTAAAAAGTTTTATATTTAATTTGTGCAACTATTTAATTAACAGACAAATGTACGGTAAAGATATGCTTGTGTGCTGCCAAGGTGGTCCCTCTGAGTTATCTACATGATGGTACAAAGTGTCACATTTCATTTAGCTGTCTGTGTAGTGATACAGTACTTAACAGTTTTAGATTACATAAACAGCAATTGCTTACATGGGATATATTCTGTCTTTTCTGGACTTCTGTTAGTAAGAATCACTTTAATACTATGCATTTTAAGGATATGAAATGTCTAGAAACTCACTGTGGAGTGATAACAATGAAGAATGGCTGCAAAACAACACCAACAAAAATGGATGTGCAATCTTTTATGAGACTCCCCATTATAAGTTGTCATATCCTTACAAATATGCCCCAAAAAGACACTTACTGAAACTATTTCATTGCCTGTTCATTCTTGCTGTCATAGATTCTCAAAGATGAAAGAAGATTGATGTATATCATTTTCCCTACTATTTAGTGCCATAAATGAACTGTCTAATGAGGCACTGTGTATCCATTATTAATAAAAAAAGACAAATGAAAAAAAATCTCTGTGATGTGTTAAGATGTTATACAGCATGGTCCTCTGTGGTTACTTGGAAAGAAATACTGTAGGGTGATTTAATGAAATGAATTATGTTTTTTGTCTTAATGATCATCTGTAAAATAATGCGGCTATATATTCATAGACATAAACAATACAGGGTGTTCTTTACTTGCTAAGTATATCTATTTCTAAAGTAATCACTTCTTTCTGTTGATACTAGGTCCAAGAATATGTTTTCTAATTACTTTTTGCATTATACTTCTTATCTCTTGTGTTCGAATTCCATAGATCAGTGGGTTGAAGAGTGGGGGAATGACTAAACTTGAAAATGTCTTAAACAACTGTATAAAATCAAATCTGATTACCCCTCCAACTGGAGACTGTAAAAAAGAAAACAGGCCAAAAGTAAAATATTGAAATACTAACAACAGGTGTGTTATACAGATATTGAATGCCTTAACCTTAGCACCCCCTGAAGCTTTATATGAAACTCTGAAGATCTGAATATAGGAGTAAACAATAGCACCAAGCAGTAAGACACCATTACTCACAGATATACCTGTTACATATACGTTGATTAGAGTTACATCTTTACAGGACAACTTTAAAAAGGTCATTGGATTGCAAAAAATACCATATATAATCTTACCACATATAGGAAGGCCTAATAAAATGCATGTCAGAACAATGCAAGAGGAAAACAGCCATGGAAGTATTAGAAGAAAACATATTCTTACATTTGTCAATAGAATGACATATTGTAAGGGATAACAGATGGACACATATCTATCTAAAGCCATTAAAGCAAGGCATGCTATCTCATTAAAACCATACATGTATAAGAAATATGTCTGAATAAAACAACCAAGGTATGAAACAGTTTTTGCTTCAGAAAGAATATCTAGCATAAGCTTAGGAAAGGTTGCTGTGCTCCCACATATTCCATTTAAACATAAATTACAAACAAACATATACATGGGTTTATGCAGAGTTTCATGCATGACTATCACTGAAATAAATGTTAGATTAACAAGGGATATTAATAAGTAAATCATAAGACAACCTGCAAAATAATAATACTGAAACTGATCCATTTTATCAAACCCAGAGAGAAAGAAAGCATTTGCAATTGAAGCATTTTCCATTTTCTTTATTGTTTTTAAAAATTAAACTGAAAGTTCACCCCTGCTGATTAATATAAATGCTCATAGAATTTGACGCATAATATATGATACTGTAAAATGTGTTGCCTTTAAAAATTACATATGCAAAACTTACCTCACACACTTTCATGAAACAAATGTTTCATGTTGAAAGAATTATCAGTCTTAATGGATCAGGACAAAGTTTCAATCAATATATAAATTAAACTCCAAAAATTCATCATAACTTATAAGGAAGCCATGCACCAAGATGCTTCTATAATGAATACTGATAAGGTACAAAAATACTGGACTATCACATAAGCTTCAATAAACTCACTTGTTTACAAATTAAAAATATGTATTTCCATCATCAGCTAGTAGTTATTACATCTTTACTTTACAATTAATAACTTTTTAAAAGTTTTCCTGAGTTGCAGTTAATTAAAAGCTAAAATCAAGTCCTTATTTAGAAGAATACACCATGCTACAAGCAGTTCTTACTAACCAGATTTGCCTTTGTTGATGACTGAAGATTGCAGTAAAGCATCCAAATTTATACGTGTGTCCTGAAAATGTAATGCATTAATTCTAGCAGTAACTCTAGGGAGCATTTGTTACAAGATTTTCTTGCTAGAAGTAGTAATAGGTCTTAAAAATATTATTCTGTGATCATGTTTATTTTTAGCTAGTATACTGTTCCCCCAGTGACAAGAATAATGTGACTCATTAGTGTTCTTGTTAAAACTACATACTTTAAGGTGCAGGTGTCTCAGCTTAAGGCTTGCCAAAACAAATGATATAGTCACACAGTGATATTAAATAGGATATAATAAGCTAGTTTCATATGCAATGCATATCTATGACCCCTTATATCATGGATTAATAATAGCCTAAATAATATTAAGCACCCATTTAATCTGTTTGTAATCAGAACAGGCCATTACTGGTACTAATTTATACATACTTATCATATTGTAAATGTTAAACACACTGTTGAGTAAGCTAAGCATATTACCTTAAATGGACACTTTGTACTATTCAGCTGTGCTAGAACTGGGGCAGATGGAGCATTTCCATGCACTGCTTCACATTTACCATCCTACAGATCAGGCAGGCTGATTGTTACTCTATATTTGACTTTTCAGATTTATCTGTTTTTGATGCTAGTGTATGTTGAGGATCAAACCTGTTTCTACAAGTTTAAAAATTGTTATGGCTAGGCTTGTATAGGCCCTAGGACCGATAGCCTAGTACCAACCTATGAACCTATAAGTGAAATAGCAATAGACATCTAGCATAGGTAGTTGTGCAATAGTGTAGTGGTTAGCGTGTGTGCTTTATATGTAGGCAATCATGGTTTGAGCCTAACCAAAGCTGTTTTCATTTTGTATGTGAAATCATTGCAATTTTAATTTATTTGTATATTTATGTAGGAAGTAACTTATATTTTTCAGCCAGTGTCCCATACAGTATAGTCACATAAGGATAAGTTTAATGAAAGCACATTGGGGGATGTCAGGGAAGGTAAAAAAATTTATAATATAATGATGAATCAATCCCATACAGGTGGTAGTCCAAAAAAATAAAACATAAGCAATGCTAAGCATTGTACAGCTATGCTGACCAGGTGTAAGCATTGTGTAAATATGAATGCTAAGCAATGAGTAGCCCAGCTAAGTGGCTTTGCCCATTGGTAAGCAGTGCTGAACCTGTCCCTTTAAGCACTGCCAACCTTAGCTAAGCAGGTTTGCCCGTAGCTTAGCTCAGCATATTCAAAACCATCCAGTCATGGCAAAGGGTGGGAAATCAGCTGTATTTAAACCTTGCAGGCAGGAATACAGCTCATAACTGGTTGTAGCTTCCCAGTGTCGGCAATATGGCAGGTGTTGGAGAGGGCATGTGCTTTCAAATTCAGCAATGGGGCATACAGGAGTCCAAGGTCATGGTAGGACTCCCTGTAAAAAAACATGATGTGAGACTGCTGCAGAACCAGTACCAGGGCTCCCAATACAAAGAGGAAGCCTGGGAAAGTCTCGCCTGTGATCTCACTAGTGCCACTGGTATCCCTTGGACTAGTGAGCAGGTCCAGCACCACTATGCCAACTTGAAGCAGAGAAAGGGGGCACTCTTGGAACCATGGGTCCAAGAAGCAAGACAGAGGGGTAATGTCCCAGCAGGGTGTAGTTATTCATAGCAATAACTGTTTTCCCAAGTACAGCTTGTGTATGTGATGGATAGGTATGCATAAATGTTTCCCTATTTTCATTACAGCTCCAGCTGAGTGGGTTGTGAACCAGGATGCGCATGTCAGTAGGTTGCAAAGGCTGTATCTTGAGGCTGGTGAGTAACAATCTAGCTTGTACTATACATACCAAATACAAATAAAGGAGTAGATAGTCACCTGGCATTATTAAAACTAGGTATGGTTTAAACAGAATAAAGCAGACAATATTACAGTAATAGCCTCATATAGGTCATATATTAATAAAATGAAATTACCTGTGAATAAAAATCTAAACCATATACTGGTTGTGTTTACTCTTGCATGGTATGATTTGAAATGTGTACAGGTTATGCATAGTAACTATAGCTCTGAAAGCATTAAACAATCAAATCTCATCTGACAAAGTTAGTGCCTCTATAACACACGAGAATAACTGGTATTACAAATGTCACTCACCAAGATCTGATATCTGCATAGTAATGTGTTAACCACTGTTTTCCACACTTTGCTATGTGAACAGGTATGTAATGTTGTAAATACAAAGTCAGATTGTACAACAAAGAGAGAATGAGAATTATATCATTCAAGGAAGAGACAAGACTGTCTCAATAGCTCCGTGTGATGAACACACATTTGTCATATTTTTAGCAGAAACAGCCACAGTTCGACTCCCGGGAGTGGTAGTAAGCTGTATGCATAATTTCAACTAGGATTTTGTGAAAATGTGTAGAAACAGTCAGATAGTATTAATAAACATTCCCCTCTACAGGTCTCCCAGGTAAGATAAGGTATAAAGCAGCTGCAAGAAGGCTGTAGTTATACTGTGTCCAACACCCATGGTCCAACCAGGATATAATATCCTAAGACTTGATAGAGTGGGCAAAAAGGGAGGTGGAGCTGCTATCCTCTACAAAAATACAATCAACATAAAACCTCTACAAACCCCCATACCTACATTTCAAAATGCTGAAACCTTAGGTTCAACCCTAAGCATAAATCACACAAAAACTATCATCATTCTCTGCTGTTATATTCCCCCAGCTAATAACTCCCGCATCATTGAATAAATGTTACAATGGGCCACCGATAATCTCCCCCAAGAAACCATCTTACTAGGCGACCTGAACACTGACTGGTCAGCCTGTACCTATAACAATCCCATTAACCATATTAATCTTTGCAGTTTTACCCACCTTATCCAAGAACCCACTGAAATCGACAAAAAAAACCACAGACAGTCTATTCTAGATTGGACACTAGTTAACTGCCTCAAGCAAAACTATCAGACAGGATGCCTTCCTGATGGTCTTAGTGACCATCTCCCCACCTTCCTCCTGTGGAAACGTAGCAACATAGCCAAACCCATTGTTTTAGACAAGTCAGAGATGATCGTAAACTAAATATACAAGAATTAAACAGTATTCTAAAACATAGTAACTGGAAACCACTACAAACCCTAAATCTAGACCAAGCCATTGACTACTTCAACAATATTCTCATCAGTATTCTTGATAGACTCGTACCAATTAGGAAAATAAGAGCCAAGTCAAACTATGCACCATGGCTAACTAGGGAAACTAGAGCCCTTCTAAAGTCAAGGTATAAGGCTTGAATAATTTGGAAAAAATACAATACTAGCCTAGCCAAACAAAGTTGACTACAATTTAGAAATCAGGCCAAGAGACAAGCTAAACTCAATAGACAAAATTACTTCCTCAGTATCCAAAACAAACATTCAAAAGATCCCCAAAAGTTTTGGCATGCCATTTACTCTCTCCTAAAACTAGGCAAAACTACCATTCCCACTCCTAACTCCATGAATGACAACAAGGACATTGCCTCCCAGTTCAATCACCACTTCACAGAATCCATCTTAACATGATCCTCTCAACTATCCAAAAACAGCCCTACATGTAACTCAACCAAATTCCCTGACAACATCCCATCCTTTATGCTCTCACCCGTTCCCACCTCAACAATTAAAAAACACCTCCTAAAACTGAAACCAACCACTCTTGCTGCTGGCAATCTGCCAGCCAACTTTCTAAAAATAGTTGCTGAATCCTTATCCTACCCTATTTCTATTCTTATCAATCGCTCCATACAAGAAGTATATGTCCCACAGCTATGGAAGGTATCATACATTATTCCATTACATAAAGGTGGAAACACATGGATACTCAAATTATTGCCCCATTGCCATTCTACCCCCATTATCTAAAATACTTGAGAAATGTTTACATTCTCAGGTAACACAATTCTTAAACTCACACCATCTCTTCTCCCCCACACAGCATGGCTTAAGACAACACCATAGCACAATCACCGCTCTGCTCTCTTTCACCAGTCTGATCAACCAACATAGAAATAATAATAACTTTGTATTGCAATATTTCTTTGACCTCTCCAAAGCATTTGACATTGTTTCACATTCCTTACTACTAGACACCTTGACATCCCTATCCTTTGCCCCTTCCACTATAGCCTGGTTTAAAAGCTATCTGTCAAATAGGCAACAATCTGTCCAGTGGCAATGTGTACTATCTCCCTTACTCCCAACTACCATAGGTGTACCACAAGGTTCCATATTAGGCCCACTTCTTTTCTCCATATTTACCAGTAATCTCCATATCACCACACAGCATGCTTCATTTATACAATACACTAACAATTCAACTCTTATCTCTTCAGCTCCATCACTTCCCACCCTACAACAATGCACCCAGGAATCCTTTAGCTTTGTGGAAAGTTGGATTACTCGGATCCAACTTATCGTAAACTCTAATAAAACCAAATTACTACTTTTCACCCCAAGAAAACCATTTCCACCCCTCTAGCCTTCACTATTTCCTCCAAAAGTGGCACTATTATCTCTCCCTCTGAACTTACCAAACTCCTAGGTGTTGAAATTGATATAAATCTACACTTTGATGTTCACATTTCACAAACTATCAAAAAAGTCCATAAAAAATGGGAACACTATATAGACACAGGAAATCCCTCTCGAAACAAGCAGAGATTACCCTAGCCCAAACTCATCTCTTGTCTACCCTAATGTATGCTGCTCCATTTCTTACCCAGCTTAGAAAACTTGACCTTCCCAGACTTGAATAATGTTATAATAAAATTGCCACATTTGCAAACAACTCCACCTTTAGAACCCACCATTGCCAGACTCTAAGGGAACTGCAATGGCTAGAACTTCCCCAGCTACTAACCTATCATCAATTAGTCATTGACTACAATTTGGTAACACATCCAGAAAAAAACCTGCACTAGGCCAACTTCTCACCTACTATAATACAAATTGTCCTCTCCAATCTTCTGACAAACCCCTCCTCTTTATCTCTAGTGCTAACAATACTGCAGGAAAAGCACTGTTCTCCCACTCCATAGCTGGAACATGGAAAAATCTCCCTCCTGCTCCAATTTCTGCCCCTAACTCTTCTCACTTAGAAAAACTCACTTAGAACACACTTAAAGAATAAGTGGCTATGCCCATGTATTAGATAAGTCCTCATATTATTCCACTTATATACCTCACCTCCTAATAGGATCTATATTATATCATCGAACGCTTAAAAAAGCGAACGCTGATTGATCGACCTGATTTAAGTGAAAACTTACAATCTCGAACTGTTAGATCAGCGATTTTTTTCCCAGGGAAAAAAAAACGCTGATCCAAAACACATACACACAACACAAGCACAACAAACAAACAGAAATCCACACACATACACCTAAAATCTGATACCTAACCCTACACTAAACTATGCACACACCACTAACTACCCACTTACCTTAACCCAAACCCTAACCCTAAGGTCCGTCACTATCGCACACTCACCTCACCTGCTCACTAACCCTAACTCACTTAAATCCGCCCTAACCCTCATGTCCACACAATTGCACACACACCTAACCTGAGCCCTAACCCTAATTCACCTAAATCACCCTAACACTCACATCCACACAATCGCACACTTACCTGAATCTGACCAGTAACTTTCCACCATAACACTGAAAATACCAAACCAACAGAAACAGACAACCGAATTCTTTCCCTAGGAAAAAATTAGAGTTTCTGCTGCTTTGATATTTTGCAGTTTCGCAAAAATAAGTTTGATCAATCAGCGTTCGCTTTTTTAAGCGTTCGAGGATATAATATAGACCCTCCTAATATACATACTGTAATATAGCATTTATATTATCTCATCAAAATTTTACTGCATTGAAGCAATAAATGCCGAACACAATTGACTAATGCAGTAAAATATTGAACGAGTATAAAAAACAAAAAAAGAACAAAAAAAAAAAAACTAAAGGGTGTAGGATGGGGGGCAAGCCGCCCTGCACCCCCCACACCGCCCGCTACTTAAATATACCAACTCCAAGACCACACTACATTTAGGTAAATGGAAATCTCCCCCTGCGGAGATTTCCATTTACCTGGCCGATATTCTTCACTTTCGATATTGTCGTGCCGACAATATCAGATTCAATATTGTCAGCTTGCGACAATACAATATAGACCCATAATACATGTTACAGTCTAGGACTTTTCCTAATGCTGATTGAATTTGTATACTTATTCTGTTATTAACTATGTGTAACTATTTTTTCTTGTATATATAGGTCTTGTTATGTATCCTGTATACTGCATTTTAACATATTGTTTGAAAATTCTGTGTATACTGTATTTTAACATATTGTGTAAAATTTTACTTACTGTGGAGCTTTTCTCCACAGGCCTCCACTGAAAATGGACCTGTGTCCAGTCAGACCATCCCAGTTAACAAATGTAAAATAAATAAATAAAATAAACCCCCAGTCTGCAATTGACAGCAAGATAAGTACATACACCAAGTGGTCTCCCCAAAGAAATATTTAAAAGTGTCATGCTGTCACAGCTACAGGTCCCTGCTAACAACAACCAGGGTGACTGATAGAAATCAAGGCAGAGTGTGTCAGTAGCACACACAGACACACACACACACACACACACACACACACACACACACACACACACACACACACACACACACACACACACACACACACACACACACACACACACACACACACACACACGTATGAGTGCACATATGTAACCCTGACTGTGGGAATATGGGTAGAAACAGTCATGTAGTATTAGCAAACATTCCCCCACAGGTCTACCAGGTAAGAGACATTTAAAGGTAGCGATAAGAAGGCTGTAATTATACTGTGTACAAACATTCCACTGCCCAACTCAAGGCTATACTTGTAATAATACCTGGAGAGTAATGAGTAGAGCAATGATCATTAAAGCTGTGACCACTGCAAGAATCTACATTTGTTAACCAACATCTCTCTCTCTCCCTCACCTTATCTTCACCAATAATGTAAACACATAAATGAATGGGTATGTTTTCCACCAAACCTACTGTTGGGACATGTGTCCTGTTGTTCTAAAAACATTGAAATGTATTCCAGTTAATATTCCCTGTTCAAATACCATCATTGGTGGCCTATTGCTATCAATGTAACCTGCATGCTGGTGTAATGCCCACTTTGATTCCATATATGCATGTGTTCTGTTTGATATGCAAATGTTCCAAATGTGTTATAAGGGGTTAATGGGAATACTCATGCATGCTGTTATAACTAATCATGGAATGTGTTAACAATTACTAACCAACATATGTTCTAAATCTGCAACACCATAGCACATCAGGGGAGGCTGGTCCCAGTGGAACCACATCTCCCACCTCATCTGGCTGTGGTACCGGGCCCAAGCATGTCTGGGACCCACCCCAGGATCTCCTTGTCCGCTGGAACTGTACCATCTTTGGGTCAAACCAACTCAGGGGATAGGGTTCATCCCCCCCAGACATGGGCACGGACAGGATCCTGTTACCCTAAGCCAAGTCCAGGGTCTGGTGCATAGCGAGTCCCGCAAGTAATTGGAGATCTGCTATGCCAGCTTGATGGCTGGGTGGCACATTTAGTGGGGCAGCCTGCCCCTTCTGCTCAGCCCCCAGCACAGCCACCTTTGGGGCCATGAAGGTGCAGTGGTAACTGCCCATGGTTGGGGACCTCAGTCTCACTGTGTTCATTTGGGAACTCGTAGGCTTCTGATTATCAAACACCCCTCCCCGTCCAAGGTGTTTACCCCTCACGTGTGATATATTGCCCCTGTATGCTGTCTTGTCTGTCATCCTACCCAAACCACATCCCCAAATATACCTACTATCTTTCCCCTACATCCCACTCTTACCTTAAAAAAAAGGGCAATCTGTTCCCCAAAAAAATTTTGCCCCATACATAGCTGTCCATTTCACACATGTAATCTGGTCTAATTGTCTTCACAACACATTATTGTTGTCCTCACCCCTTTCTCAGGGGTTTGAGTGTCCAACTATACCTCCAAATTCAGTATATATGCACATCTGTTGCTGTAGAAGAAATGGACAGCTATGGACCTTCCCTAGTCCCGTTCTGCACATCCCTAGCTACTTTCCATATTGTCTTTCCCTCTGCATGCCTCCTTTTTCACCATTTTCCTATCACCCCTTTTTTATTTTAAAGAAATTAGCATGGGGATAAGTGGGAGTAAGCTGTTTTAAGCAGTAGTAAGCAGAAGTAAGCCTGTATGTGCAGGGCTAAGCAATGCCTACACAGATGAAGAACTATTAAGGCTGTCTGTAAGGATATTTAACCGGAAATTAGCATTGCTTACTACCATGTAAACTCACACAAACCCACTTACAACTGCTTAAAAGTGCCTTAATCACTCTGTATCCAACAGACCTTGATCTGCCCAGCAACAAAATAATCAGCCCTTGCAAAACTTGAACTCAGGACCCTGCACACCATAGCCACAGCAAATTTCCACTAAGCCATCTGAGCTGGAGATATGTCTGATGTGGCTGTCTTAATGGTTAAGGTGTTTACCTTACAAACACAAAATGCAGTGTTTGATTCTAACTTAGGGTAATTGGCTAGACTTAAAATGGCCCACAAGGGCAGTTAGTCTAGTATGACTCTATGAACCTATATTACAGCACAGTCATTTAACAGTAGGGAAAATGTATTTACACATGTAATATATATATATATATATATATATATATATATATATATATATATATATATATGTGTGTGTGTGTGTGTGTGTGTGTGTGTGTGTGTGTGTGTGTGTGTGTGTTGATATATATATATATATATATATATATATATATATATATATATATATATGTGTGTGTGTGTGTGTGTATGTATATATATATATATATATATATATATATATATATATATATATATATATACATATATATATATATACATATATATATTTATACATATGTATGTAGTGCAGTCGGACATTGGATCCACACTCTGAACCTCTTACTGCAACAAATCTGCCCAAAGGCTGTATAAATGGGGGTGAAGGGACCCAAACTAGGGACCTCTTGTAATTATTGCCCTTATCCCTCCCACCACAGCAGAACTGTTCTGCCTTCCAACAAAATAATATGGCCTTCCAAGTCCTGGACCCAGGGTCATGTAAACTATGATCAAAGCAATGTACCATTACACCATCTGAGCCCTACAAATAGTGATGAAATTCCAAACATATCAGTTAGTACAGTCATCCAATAGCAGGGAAAGGAGTCTGTAGAATCAGTCAGGTAGTCTATATATACATGTATATATGGTTTATAGGTTCATAGGTTCATACTAGACTATCTGCCCTAGGGCATTTATAAGCCTAGCCAGAGTGTGTTTGGCTTTTGCCACCCATTTTAAAATAATTTTGCTATGCCCTTTTTCGAGGTTAGTATACTGTGCCTCTGTCTAACAGTGACACAGAAGTGATACCCGGGGTAAACCTACGATCTCCCATCCACTCATATAGGTTCATAGAAATAAACAGTCTTTGCAAGTCTCGAACCCAGGACCTTGCACGTCATAACCAACGTGATTTACCACTAAGCCATGTCAGATATGTATGGAGATGCATATATGTGGACAAATCTATACATAATACACACACACACACACACACACACACACACACACACACACACACACACATATATATATATATATATATATATATATGTGTATATATATATATATGTATATATATATATAGATATATATATATATATATATATATATATATATATATATATATATGTATATATATCTGAATACCCTGTTCAGTCTCAGCCTCTCGACAGGATATGTGCCCATAGAATGGCGCACAGCAATGGTGGTTCCGCTGCACAAGGGTGGGCCCATAACCGACCCTGGGAACTATGGACCAATAAGCCTGACCAGTCTGATCTGTAAGGCAATGGAGTGAATCATTATGGAACTCATAAATGCAGAGATTGGGACCCTCCAAACACTTGACCCCACACAGTTCGGCTTCGTCAAGGGCAGATCATGCATCCTGAACCTGATGGACTTCTTTGAGACAGTTACTCAGACTATAGATAAGGGAAAGGAGGTACACACGGCTTACCTTGACCTTGCTAAAGCATTTGACACCATTCCCAATTCAGGTATTATTGATAAACTCACCAACCTGGGCATAAACTCTTACATCACAAGATGGATCGCAAACTGGCTCTCAGACAGATCCCACAAAGTAAGAGTAGCAGAATCTATGTCCAAATCCAGACCAGTAATGAGCATTGTGCCTCACGGCTCTATCCTGGAACCCCTCATGTTTGGCATATATTTCTCAGAAGTACAGACAAGCACTGAAGGGCTGTGGCTGACCAAGTTTGCAGACGACTGCAAACTGGGTGCTATAATAGAGTCTCCGGCCGACATGGATATCCTCCAGAAGGGCCTTAATGAGACTGATGCATTGTGTCAAAGCCATGGTCTCAAGCTAAATGCTAAAAAATGCATAGTAATCCCCTTAGGAAAAAACAGAGTATCCGCAAACTACCACATAGGAAGTAATCCCTGAAATCTGAAGAAGTAATAAGGGATCTAGGGACCCAAGTAGATAGTCAGCTTTCTTTGATAACCATGTTGTCAAAGTGGTTAGAAAATCCTTCTATGTGACCCATCTGATCATGAAAGGGTTTGCATCAAGATCTAAGGATGTAGTAGTGCCCCTCTACACTTCCCTCATCAGACCCATTATTGAGTACAATGCACCAATTGGAATGTACCTGGCTAGGCATCTCCAGCAGCTGGAGAGACCACAGAGGTACCTCACTAAGAGGATTATTGGCCTCAAACAATTGCCCTATGCAGCACGATTGAAAAAACTAAGGTTTTTCTCTGTTGCATACCACCTTCTCAGAGGTGATCTCTGTCTAACATACAGAGCCATGTCCAACCCAAAACTGTTAAACATGCTCCATCTTAACAAAACCAAATCTACTCGAGCTACACACTCTAGGGATATAAACCTCAGCACAACAATGAATAGAACATGCTGAAGGGATAAATTCCCTTTGCAAAGACTTCCCTTGCTATGGAACAAGGTCCCAATCTACATAAGACAGAGCCCCTCACTATCACTCTTCAAGAGAAACCTTGACGAGTGGATGGGTAACAGAAAGTTCACACCAGGGATCATACCAACAGCTCTACTAGATAGGGGCCATGGCTGGGCTAATATATGCCTTCAGGCAGATAGCCCAGTACCTACCTATGAACCTATATGTATGTATATATATATATATATATATATATATATATATATATACATATTTATATATATATATATATATATATATATATATATATATATATATATATATATATATAAATATATGTATATGTATATGTATACATAAATATACTGAAATATATGACAGCTACAAAGCCATGCAATCAGAGAGTCATGCTGCTGCACACTTGAAATCTAAATTTGAAAATGCACTCACTAGAAGTATTCCTTAAAATGGGGAACAATGACATATGTGCTGTAACATAGACCTGTTTAAAGGAAGCAGGAAGCACCCCTGCAGTAACAGCATATATCTAATTCCACATTTGGCTGCAGAATGTGGACTGAAGCTCCAAAGGTGGTAGTATTTTCATATTTATAAAGGATGCACACATCTCCAGAGTGCTAGACAAACATTATGCATTACGGATCCTGAAGGTCTAGCTGACATTGGATAAAAGAGTGGTTCTTAACATGCTTACATCATGTAGGCTTAGTTTAAAGTTCATTGACTGCTGACTAGGGAAACAAACACTCTAACTCTCATAGCCAACACCCCTCAAAGAACTTGTAAACATATCTTTTGTAGAGGATGAGTTCCTAAACACACTCAGACTCCTATGCCTCTATCCATATACTACCTCCAAGGGTGCTGAGCCTTGGGGATATCAGGAATGCTTTCTTACTTGGAACAGTACAAGTGCCAGAATGCCAGGCACCTGGAAACTGCTATCTCAAAGTCAGGGACGTGACCATCGTGTAGCTTATTAGCCTGCTGCTCATGCCTGAACTTGACTATGAGTTTGGGCAGGTAGTTGTGGGGAGGCAGCAGGGGGAGGATTTTAGGGCTACGGAATAGGATGAAAATGTTGGTGTTAGGCAACAGGAGGGATTTTTACAGCTAGGAAGTGATTTAGGGACTGGGTGCAGAATTTTAGGTTTAGGAAGTTATTGGGTAATTTTGGTTTAGGGAGGGGGTGTGGAGTTTTAGGGTAAGGGTGTGAAGATTCAGAATGTGAACTGGGTGGGAGTTTTAAGGCAGCAGTTCAGGTACTGGTAGAGCGATACAATTTTATAGAGCTGGGTGTTAAATTGGGCCAGTGAGAGTGAGAACTTGTTTTTTTTTTTTTGAAGTAAGTGACAGAGATCAAGTGTGTCCGCAGACCTACCCCTCCATTCCCCCATACTTCACTTTCTTGTAGTTTACATTTTTTTTGTACTAAGAATAGCTATGATCAACTCTACACTGATGCAATGCTATGTTCAGGTTCCCCATTCAGCATTTTTTTAGTGTTGTACAGAATGCATTCACAGGACTAAGTAAAATGACATACATATAGACTTCTGTGAGTGAATCTCCATTAATTCTGAAATTATTAAATCTCTAATTGCCATGCCGAAAAGGTAGCAATTAACTGATTCCCTCCAGTACAGCTCTTTTGAGTGTGTACTTTTAACTCTTAGGGGGTGTGGCTAGAGCCTTTAAAAAAGTAAGGTTAGCACCTTACAGTTCAAACAAATAAGTCATATATCTGGAACCAAAAGTGTTACTAGAAAACTGTCAAAGGCAAAATAATCAGGATAAGTCAATCTTTACATTAGTGGCATTCATTCAGTTTGATGTTTTAAACTGGATTTTATAAGCCAAATAGAAGCAGTGAATATTAGCGTTGCAATTTTGTATAAACAGCTTTTGATATCTCAGTAACCATTCAAGCAAGACTCCCTTTATCCAAAGCTATAACCAATCACTAATGACCAATCCACCTACTATTTCTTCCTAACTCATTCCCTGGTGAAAAAAATATATAGTGAGTGGGTACTAGTGTATATCTCAGTTTTTAATGCAATGTACTTAAACTGAATTAAATATAATTTCTTTTTTTTTACAAAATGTCTTTACATTTACCTCTATGTTAAATAGAATGTGCTACATTCTTTGTAAAAAGGTTTGCTATGATGCCATACTTGTTGTCTATATTTTTTATAGTTTAAAGTCTTTCTTCCTAAAATTGTATAACTACCTATTTACTGTAATCTGATGTTGTTATTTTACTCATTGCAGAGCTTTTCTCCCTGGGCTTTCACTGAAAATGGGTTTCTATCCCAGTGAACTTTCCCGGTCAGCAAATGTCAATGAATGAATAAATAAATAAATAATAAAGACACATACTGCCAGCAGGATTTTCTTCATACAGCTGTGATCTTTCACATGAGGCTATGCAGTTCCTTCTGTGTTACCTGACTGTTGAGCTAATTAGAGAAATATAAAAATTATTACAATAAAATAGTATACAAATAATAGTAAATTTCTCTTTAGCTGCATTAGACAGAGGTCAAATATCAATACAATTCTGTTTGCCATCTTTATGTTTTAAGATGAAACCTTCTGATACCTTGTATGTAGCACGGTTTTGGAATCATTCTCTCCCTGCCTCCATTCGCATCACCAATAGTCTCCCTTTGTTCAAAACCTCACTGCACTCTCACCTTACTTCAAGATGGATATGTTCTTGCTCCCATCCCACCTAACACTGACTACACTCACTTCCTAATGTGTTTATACTCATTTACCACCTGTCACTACCTACTAAATTTCATTATGTTTTGCAATATATCTCAATGAATCTAACTACTACAAATCTACCTCAATTGTAAATACTGTTCTGTATATATATATATATATATATATATATATGTATATATATATAATCTAGAACACTTGCTCGAAAAAGCAAGTGTCCGAATACATATATACCGATCACAGTTAAACGAAAGCGCTTTAATCAAAAAAGCGCTTCTGCTAAACTGTGAAAAAAAAAAAAAAACCCTACTTAAATATTCTCACTCCAAGGTCACACTACAGTGGAGTAAAGGAGCATTCCCTTACTTGCACCACAGTGCGACCGGCACACCACTCACACATACCCGAAATTGCTGCTTCAATGAACAGCAATTTCGGGAATGTGAGAGCGTGAATTTGACTTTTGGTGAAAGTTACATTCGTGCAAGTGTCCGGGTTTCATATATATATATATATATATATATATATATATATATATATATGTAAAAAATGTATATATATATATATATATATATATATATATATATATATATATATATATATATCTATACATATATATATATATATATATATATATATATTCCTTTTCTGTCTTATGAAACATGTGTACTATTGTACTTCTACTATTGAACATATGTAAATGAGCAATTGCTATGCATTTATGTACAATGTGACTTATACTGTGGAACATATGTAAGTGATCAATTACTATGTATATCTGTCTTATCTGAAATGTATTTCATGTATTTGTGCTTCCTTTCATTATCTATTTGTATTTTTCCAGGAGCTTTTCTCATCAGGACTCCATTGAAAATGGGCCCCAGCGGCCCAATGGACCATCCTGGCAAACAAACTGCAAATAAATAAATAAAATAAATAAATTATTAGTGCAAATATGAATGCAGAATTGCCTGGAGGTGCACTCGGCTGTAATGAGTTAATAAGCTAACTTTCAAGTTCTTGCATACTTTATCCCATGGGTTTTATTCCCAGCTGGTACAACAATATTTTAACATTGTGTAAGCCCCAACATCACAATATGTCACAATTTATGCTCAGTCTCCTATTGTCCATGAAAAAGTCTTCACTTTATGTCCCCAGCATTTATGAGGGGTTTGGCCTAGAGCAGCAATGTTGAGTGACAGTAAATTCTGTTTAACTTCCTACTGCAGAAGCTGGCAATTTCAATGTAATTAACAGTGGTCAAGTTACTTTTGCACAAATGTGCTTAATTCCACTGCACTATGGGAATGCAGAGTAAAGGCAGACCAAAGGCAGTGTTGTGATACAGTTAATGAAACAGTTCTTTGGCTGCTGGGTGTGATAAAGTAAAAGTTTCTATGTGGCATGCTGAGATAGTTGAGAGGTTAGTAAACTGATGTCTTTGTACAGTGTCATGGGTTTGGTTACAGCAATAGATCAGTTTAGTAATTCATGACAGTTCATATCTCTATTAAATATTTAACTTCAAATGTCTGTATTTCTCTCCATATACAATATTTCATTAACATACAACTGGAATAATGCAGCAAGTCATCATTTGCAAAAACATTGCAGTCCCAACAGGGAGACTTATTAGGCCAACCTGATCCTGCTTATGCATTCATGTTTATTGCACTGTCCTACCTCATATTTGTCCATATAGCAAGCACTTTAGTGCACAGAGCCTTAACAGATTAATGATGATTTCATAAGTAAGAGTAACACAGCACAGACACTTTCCTGCACACCTCACAATGCATATTGTTGCTATTGCTCTCTGCATTTTACTCTTTATCTTTCTCACTTCTTCTGCTTCAGTAAGTTGTGACTGTACTCTTATTGTGTTATTTAAATGCTGTGAAGCAATAATTCCTTTGTGGTGTGATGACCTAATGCTCACATGTATAGACACATTTTTGACATATTTCAAGGGTTCTAATCCAGCCGTTAGCTAAGTGTTACTAAGTGTTTTTGGTACACTAATTTATGTGCACCTTTTGGCTACATGTTGTTATGAGCCACCATTATCCTTCTGTCATAAGCTACTTTGTCCCTGACTTCATCACACCCAGTCAATGTACCTTCTCCCTTCTTTATCATTATTCCTCCACCCTCCCTTTTGTCCAATGTCTGGTGCCGGGCAACAAAAGAAACTGTAACTAAATGGAATTACACACGCTATGACAATAGCTTGCAATTTTATTGCCTTCGGCCATTGTGTTTTGCACCATTCTGCTAAGTATTATTCAGTTCAATATACTTTTCAACAAGCTGAAGAGTCGGATGTTCAGAGCACAGTGCCAATAGACTAACGAAGATGAATAAATACATTCACATTTGTTGAAATCTGCTGTCAAATGTTAACTATCAGAAGTATGACTTTTATGTGGTGTGTTTAGATAATGCTTAGGTATTACTGTTTTTCTTGAAATGCTCTAAAGGTTCAAATACAGAGGAATGAACTGTGTTTCAGTATGTTTTGTCTGACTCATGTGGCTGTAAATGTTGGCTACACCTTTAACACATCATTATCCTGCTGCTATATTAGTGGGACTGCACCCTATTGTGAAGCCTGTCTCATACAGATCTTTGTGAGAAAGTCAGTATAGAGCACCATCGAATATTGTTAATCCACATTCTAAGTTCAACACTTCACGATATGATTATGTATGAACAAATACTTTACGATCAGCAATGCATATACAATGTATACGGCTTTTTTTTAGGCCATACTATGTCCACATCTGTTTAAATTTATGCTTCCAGTAAGAGCTTCCCAGATTGAAAAAAAAAATACTTATCTCATGTGTTTAGAGGGAAATTGATACAAAAATTTATTAAGTGGGGTGAACGTATACATTTTTCATATGAAAGGTAGTTTGTGGGGCAGCAATAAGAGTACACAATTACAAAATTATATTCTCTGCCTACAACTCTAGTGTAACACGCTGATAAGGTAATTCTTTCCAAAATCTGTTAAGAATCCAAGTATTATTTTTCATGAGAAGAATAAATGGTTCACCAAGTAGTGTAACGAAATACACTACAACCAAAAATATGACTAAACAAGTAAGCAATTGGTGAAACAACCCAAATCAGGTCTCAAACATAAAAATAAGAATAAAAAGAATCCAGTGGTAGTATGAAATGTTTATTGTGAGTGCCTTTGCAGTTTCATGAACTGCTTCATCAGACACTGTCCACTTTTAATGTTCATAGGTTCATAAGTAGGTACTAAGCTATTGACCCTAGAGCCTATATAAGCCTAGTGATATGGATTCCCTGTCTATCGGCACTTACAGAAATTTATTTTCCTGCACCCCTGTCAAGCAGAACCACCAAAATGATCCCCGAGGTGAATTTCCTATTTCCCATCCAATTATCAAGATTTTTCTTAAAGAGGGCCAAAGAGGTGCTCTGCTTGACCAGAATGGGCAGTCTGTTCCAGAGTATGGGAAGTCTCTGGGACAGGAACTAGCCCTCAAGCAAGTTTTGTTTATTGGGGTGACAAGGTTTAGGTCCCTGGAGCATGTGGCTCAGATGGATTGGGATTTCTTTAAGTGGAGCAGGTTCAACATTTGTGGGTTTGACATGGCCTTGTATGTTAGGCAGAGATCATCTCTGAGCAGGTGATATAAAACAGAGCACAGCTGGAGTTTTTTGAGGCGGTCTGCATAGGGTAGATGTTTTAGGCCAGTGATCCTCTTTGTGAGGTATTTCTGTGACCTTTCCAGCTGTTGCAAATGTTTTGTGAGGTACATACCAAATGAGGCATTGTATACTATAATAGGTCTAATGAGGGATGAGTAGAGGGGAACAATGACCTCCTTCTTTTCTAGATGAGAAGCCTTTTGTAATTAGGTGGGCCATGTAGAAAGATTTTCTGACTACTGTGGCAATGTGTTTATAAAGGAGAGTCCACTGTCCACCTGTGTCCCAAGGTCTCTTATCACACTTTTGGTGTTAAGTGGGCAACCACCTATGTGGTAGTTCAAGGACACTTGTTTTTTTCCAAAGGGGATGACTATTCATTTTTTGCCATTGGGTTTGAGGCCATGGCTCTGACACCAGGCATCTATATCAGTGAGGCCTTTGTGTAGAATGTCCACATCCTTTGGGGATTCAATAATGGCTCCCAACTTGCAGTTGTCTGTGAACTGTGTTAGCTATAGGCCTTCAGTGTTGGCTTGAACTTCAGAGAAGTAGATGCCAAATAAGAGCGGACCTAGGAATGAGCCCTGTGGTACTCCTCTTGTCACAGGTCTAGTACTGGATTTGGAGTCAGCTACTTTGACTATGTGGGTTCTGTCAGTGAGCCAGCTTGCAACCCATCTAGTGACATAGGGATTAATGCCCAGTTTAGTGAGTCTATTTAAGATTCCGGAGTGGAGGATGGTATCGAAGGCCTTAGTAGGGTACAAATAAGCTGTGTGAACCACCTTACTTTCATCTACAGCTCTGTTGACTGTTTCAAAGAAGTCACTCAGATTTAGGAGACATGATCTACCTTTCACGAACCCAAACTGTGTGGGGTCCAGAGACTGGAGTTTTCCAATATCCCTGTTTATAAGTTCCATGATGATATGTTTCATGGCCTTACAGGCCAGACTTGTCAGACTGATAGGGCGGTAGTTACCAGGGTCCATGGCGGACCCCCCTTATGGAGTGGGGTAACCGTAGCTGTATGCCATTCAGTGGGCATAAAGCCTGAGGTGAGGCTAAGATTGAACATGGTACATTGGTGGGGTACCAGTTCGTTTTGTAGTCCATGTAGGACACAGCCCGGGATGCTGTCTGGTCCCATGGATGCTGTATTCTTGGCTTCGGCTAGTGAAGTTTTTGCCTGTGCAGTCGTGATTACCGGGACTTGGCATTCTTCCGGTATTGACATGGGCCCTTTGGGGGGGGGGTGAAAGGGGGTGAAATTGACACTGAACCTATCTGCCAGAATGTCGGCAATATCAGTTGGATCAGTATATTTGGTGCCATTGTGCTGTAACGCAGAGCAAATCTGAGTGTTGCCATTGAGGTTATTGACATAACTGTAAAATGCCTTGTGGTTGTCTTTAGAATCTGTGGCAACTTTGTTCTCGTAACTAGCTATGGAGGATATTATGCAGGATCTCAGCTTCTTACTGATGCTGACCAGGCAATTTTTCCAATCCTGGGTTTTTACTCTTTTTTGCAGGAGTTTCTTTCTTCTGTTGTATAGCTTGTTTATGGCCAGGGACCACCAGATTGGCTTCCTTTTTTTGGAAGATAGCATCTTGGTTCTATTTGGAATGGCACAGTCCATGCACAAGTGTATGCGTTCATGCAATGCATTAGTGAAAGATTCTGTGTACCCATTTTCACATTCCATGCACATGAGTATTGTGAAGTTTGCCACTTCAGTCTTGAGAAGCTTGAAGTTGGCCTTGGAGAAATTTTGTAAGGTGGTTACCTTGGTGGGGGGGGGGGGGGTGGAGGCGGGATGTGGATGTCTAGGGTGATTATCTTATGGTCAGACCTAACCAATGAGGAGCAGACCTGTTGATTGGAGCATCTGTTTCCTATGTTGGTAATGATCAGGTCCAGGACATTTGAGCCCCTGGTTGGGGTATGGTTAAGCTTGTCCAAGGCATTGGCATTTATGAATTCCAAAAAACATTGAGCAAATGTGTTGGTACTTGAGTAGTTTTCCCAGTCAATGGCGAGGTAGTTGAAGTCACCTAGTATTATGGTGTTTGGTTTTACCGGAATATTTTCCAGTATGTTGAGAAAAGTGGAGTGGCAGTCTTAGGGCATAGTGGGAGATCTGTAGCAAGCTACAATTTGGATTGCAGTCTTGCCTAGTGTTAGTGGCACTTGGAGAATTTCAGATGCATTATGTTGGGCAACAAGCCTGGAGGTGTGGATAGTCTAAATAAATATGGACACGCCTCTGCCTTTAGTCTTCCGGTCCTGATTGGGTGGTCAAAAGGTGTGGTATGAGTTGTATCCTGGTGTAGTCAGGGTGCTCTCTGGAGCCTTGATCCAGGTTTCTGTCACTGCACAGATGTCGATGTTCTCCATTTTAAGGAGTGCTTTGAGCTGGTGCATTTTGTGGTTGAGACTTCTAGCATTGAGTAGCATTACCCTCAGGTTTAGCTTGCTTGGACTTGTTACAGTGGTAGTTTTGTCATTTGAACTTTGCCTAAAAAAGGCACAATAAGCATAATAGGGGTGGCAATGGCAAGGGCCTTGGCCAGTAACCTGAACCCCAGAGGTGACAAGTGTAGGCCATCCCTGACAAAGCATTGTGGCCTGTCAATCATGTCATCCCAGGCAGACAGATACTGGATCCCCTTAGAATGACACCAGAAACTTAGCCAATTGTTGAAGTCAATCATTTTGTCCTTGTACTGTGGTATCATTCTGGGTGAGGGTAGGGATAGGGTCTTGCCTGATTGGGCTACCAGATCCAAGAGCTTCTCCATTTCTCGTTTCATGTAGTCCAGGGAGGTGAGTCCCAGGTCATTCACACCAACATGGACAATGACAGAGTCATAATCATACCTGTTGTGGAGTGACCTGAGTGCATTCATTATGTGGCGAATCCTGGCACCTGACAAGCAGCTGACTGCAATCTTCTCTTTATTCAGCCTGATGAGTGCTACATCAGTGTGCCTGACTATAGAGTCAACTATGACTAGTGTGTTGGGTACTTTATTTTGCCTTATGGGCTGTTGCTGGGTGGCACACTGGTGTTTTGGGTTATGTGTTGCTTTGGTTGTGTTGGTGGGTGGTGGTTGTTTGTGTATCTGCTTTGGGGGTCTCTGTTTCCTGTTTAGATTTACATTGAGAACCTCTGCATATGTAGGTGCGTGTTTGGCATTGCTATGTGTGGGTATTGGTGTAAAGGTTTTGAGGGACTATGTGTTGAGTGTAGTGTTGTGCGGGTGTTGACCTTCTCCTCTTGACTGATTAGTTCAGTCTTGGTTGAAGAGAGCTTGGCTTCCAGCTTGGCTACATAAGTGCATCTCTCGCAGGTTGTAGTGTTCGGTGGTAGGAGGAGATGGTTGTCTGCTACATTGCCCCAAGATACCCAGATTCAGCAGGTGGGCAGAAGAAAACAGCAGGAGCTGACCCTTGGACATGCCTTGATAAGAGCTTATTTAATTTAAGTACTAGAACTGTTTACTAGGCAAGGAAGGTTGAGTGCTACAGAAATTTAAGGATGATATAATTCTTACAAGCAGCTCTGAGCTATTTCTTGGTACAGAGACCAGTCAGAGTGCTGATAATTGAGAGACTGACTAGATCTTAGGCAAAATTTGAAGAGCAGACCTTCTGGCTATGGTAATAGATTTAACCATGGCTCAGTGGCGCTGAGCGAAGCACAGACCCATGCAAACATGGCTTTTAAAGCAGGAAATTGAATGGGATATAAGCAGCCCAAAACAGCTAATAGTACAACAAAACTAGAGCTAGGAACAACTCCCCTAGTGATAGATAGGCTGTTCAGAGCTTACCACTTCCACTGATAGGCTGCAAGACTTCCTTTTATCTCTGCAAGGTATGGTCCACTCCCAACACAAAACACAGTCCTGATATCAGCAAATCTGAGCTCTGGACTATATTGGTTTAAAGAAAAGGCAGGAAACGAGGAGGCATATAGGATTTTTGTAGTACTCTTATGGTTCTTGCATCTTTACACTATTGTGTAAAATGTAAAAATAGATATGGAGTAGGTTCAAATACAGCAATGCTTAAGTTCTATGTGTGTGACTGCAAATGAGTTCAGAACTGGTTCATACACATTTGCAGTGAAACTTTTGCAACCCCATATGGTTGTAAAAGTCATTTTACCAGACACATCTCCTTGGCAATACGCTGCTGGTGTCATCCATTCATGGATGCCTCATTTAGACTCGGTATTTTCCTGTGGCAATGGCTGCTGATAATGTGCTGCACAGATGGTGTAAGAGTAAACGCAGGTGGTTCAAGTATATCACTGAGAATTAGTGTAGTTTGATTACTGTCATATACTGTTGGCAACCTGAAAACCACCTTTATGGGCACTTTTACTTATGAGATGGATTCACAGTGGCATACTGTCACACTAGCAAATCTTAGCATCTCCAAGAAAATTACCTATTTTACCACACGACGATTACATAATCTTACTATAACTGCAATGTCTTACACTTTGAGTATGAATTCTCCTGTGTTTTATGATTTTGATAGTGTGTTTTGTACATTGTATAACTACATATGTAGGATGCTTGAGACCAGCTGTGAGTGTGTCTTTTACCCTCATATTATGTATACTACTCTTCAAATACAAATATAATGTGTAGCTGTACAGCATTATTGTACACTTCAACAACTTTTTTGCATTGTGTGAACAAATATATGCAGAAGAAGAACGAGGTTTAAAAGAAGGCAGGATTTGAATGAGATATGTAATGATTGGATAAATTATAAGTGATGTATAATGCTTGCAACTAAAATTATGTTAATATGTTTTGTTTTCGTTTATATAAATGTATGGTTGCCTATGTCATACATGATAAATTAATAATGTTGTTTCTTGTTTAAAAAAGAAATAAATAAAAATAGTTTCCATGCAAGGTAAAAATCCATCCAAAAACAGTGGTGATTTTGTCCATTTAAATGTTCACAGTCCCACTTGTGACTCAAAATGTCATGTGGTGCTTGTGATTCAGGCACTAATCTTTAGCTTGTGATCTTGGGTAGTTAGTTCAAATCCAGTCGTTACTGCTTACACTTCATTGTGTCAGTCTTATTGTGACTGTACATATCACTAACAGTATTGTCAAACACATCTACTAAATACATGTATTGATGTTTGTTCCACTTATAAAATGCTATGATAATTTCTCACATAGCAATGCTTTTATTCAGAGTAATGATGACATGTGATTACATTTTCCTTACATAACATATGAATGAAGTAGTATCATCTGCTGTGAGGGAATGAGACAACATTCTGCATGTTGTTGCCTTGGTACAGCAGTTACAGGCACACATATCCCTTACAGCAACAACATGATGTAATGCCTTCACATACCAACATATCTCACAATTGTAGTGACACTTCTGCCATGGTTCATTCATCCTATACGGTATCATGTATTTTCTGTTGTCAAATGCTCACGTGTTCAACATGCACATTCAGTGCCTGTTAGCAGTGGCTTTAAACTGTAATGCATGAATGGCATTCACCACTTTTATAATGTGCCCATTTACAGTGGGAGAGGCCTTTACTGTACCTTTTATTTCCAAGAAATTGTTTACGACATATCTGATGTAATAGGTAAGCATGGGAGTGTCACAGCTCTGTTAAGACTTTCCATGTGGTGCTTGTGGTTCTTCCACATATCATTAGTTGGTAGATTCGCATAGCTTGCTGTTCAATTCCTGATGGACAACATTACGTGAATGTACTAATGTTACATAAACACCATTAGATCTATTTATTCTTATCAATTTTTATGTCGGATGATGATATATCATCGCACGTTGTCACGGCTTGGCAGTGAAATGGTTATTTGTGGCATGCCATGCTGTGAGTATTCTTGTGGCACATGCATTGAGTATTGGCTTGTATAGCATGTCTATACATATCGCCTGTGGTTCAGGTCTGACACAGTGAAGCATTGATATTGTGCTTCTTACTGTTGTGTGGACAGTAACATGTGCAATTCCTTTCAGCGTTTGGAATAAATCCAGTTCTTCATATTATATTTTTAACTCCTTTCTTAATGCATACATTCATTTCAGTTATGTGTGGCATGTTCCATAGCTATCTGATGTGACACATACACTCAATACAGAGGTCAGGTATTGTATAGTAGCATTGTATACTTGTACAATAGGCAGGAGTTTAAATCTGGTAACACTTGTCTGTCAAATAAATGTGTCAGCACTGACTTACAAACAGCAATAGTTATGGCACACTCAGACAGACACCTTTTTCATGTCTTATGCTACAAGGTAGGGCATCCATATCCCATATGATAGGAAAGTGCTGTAAAGCCTTCAAGGGTGTTCTAACACTGGACAAAAGCTAAACTAATGGGGGGGGGGGCTAAAGCCCCCAAATAAGGAGAGATTTTAAATATTGCTCTTATAAGCTCAGAAAGCTGCAAGAGTAACCGGATTTGTGTTACTATGCATTTTCCTGAAAGGTATACTGCGGTGGTGGTGCTGCGGTAGCATTGTCGCCTCACAGCAAGACGTTGTCCCGTTCGATTCTCAGCTAAACCGTCTTCTGTCTGGAGACATGCGTGAATGGGCGTACCTTCGTTGAAGGTTGTACGTCAGGGCTGGCAACTCGGTACGTAAAAATCTGCTGCCAATCATTAGCAGACCGGAGTTCCACTGTGGCGACCCCTAACCAGGAAAAGCCGAAAGATACAACATGCATTTTCTGAAAGGTATGAAGTCTGAATCTCAAATGTATGTTATTATTTAGTGACTTCAATTTGCATTGATTTGCCAGAAAACCACAATTTTATGAGGAACAGACCACAAAATATGAGGCACAAACCTGCACATTTTACAAAAAGCATCTGGACAGTTGAGGGATATGGTGGTGTCCATGATTATTATGCATCTCTCTAATATCTGTCTTCTTCATCTGGACATTTCTTTATTGTTTGTGTCACACTATTTAACATAATGGCAGATGAGGGATTCCAAAAACATCTCTTACTGTGCAGCATGCTGACAGACCATAGAAACTATGACTTTTTTACAACAATTTCTTGTGTGTTGCAGCTGTTGAATTGCTGTTAAGTTAGTATTCCCTGTAATTCTATGTGAGCATGCCCATTATAACAATGTCTGAGATGTTTGCAAATTAGAAAAACTTAAAATCATGACATGTCATCCGATCCGTGTTATTTGTCAGTTATGTATGTTGTGTATTGTTAAGATTACATTTAGCATTTAGATGATTATACAATACTTGCTTGTCTTTTACATGTTTGTAGGTGATAAACCCCTTTCTTATGGATGTCACTGACAGTTCTTTCCAAACACACACCCATTTCTGATGTAACTGACATTGCATCTGTAAACTCCATTTGTATTTGTGTATACATGCTGAGGTGAAGAATACAGCAGTGGGGTCAGTTTGCATAAATAAATTCACTGTATATACATCTCATATATAATAACCTTGCAGTCTACGCAGTCATCCCATAATGTATCTTATGAGCTTGTTACCTGTTATCTCAGCTCAGCAGTTTATTACCATGTATATCACATATTCCCCTCTTTGTTATACTGCAACTTTATATCCCTCTGATATCCTTTGTGAGCATGAACATTTTTCTTTATGTGCATAAGTCTGGGAATGTCAGTGACATCAATTATTATTACATAAATGTTGCAGAATTTATATTAGAAATGGTTTGTGACACTTCAGCACATCTGACTGTAATATGAATACATTTTATCTATTTCCCCTTCCATATATATTAATTATGCAGTAAAAAACAATCATTACTTGTGTACAATTCCCCCATTTCACTTCCCCTCCTTCAGAATTCTTTCACTGTACTTGCCCTTAATATTTCTGGGCTACAGTGTGTGCTTGCATCTGAGCTTTGCCTGTAAGCAAGCTGTTTTGTTTACATTCTGTACTCATGCCTGCAAGTAACTTTCAATGGCCGCAAACACTACTGCAGGCCACAAAAAGGTGCTTGCAAACGTGTAGGCACAATAAGAAGCATGCATGTTTGATGAGCATTG
Organism: Protopterus annectens; assembly: GCF_019279795.1. Classification (NCBI taxonomy): domain Eukaryota; kingdom Metazoa; phylum Chordata; order Ceratodontiformes; family Protopteridae; genus Protopterus; species Protopterus annectens. The sequence goes on along the minus strand of NC_056736.1, from coordinate 432,395,545 downwards.
CTGCTCATTGCGTTAACATGCTTACATCGTGTAGGCATAACTTAAAGCTCATTGACTGCTGACTGAGGGGAACAGACACTCTAAGTCTCATTGTAGTCAACACCCCTCAAAGAACTTGTAAACATATCTTTTGTAGGGGATGAGTTCCTAAGCACACACAGACTCCTATGCCTCTGTACTTACACTGCCTCCAAGGGTGCTGAGCCTTGTGGGTAACAGGAATGCTTCCTTACTTGGAACAGTACAAATGCCAGATTTCCAAGCACTTGAAAATGACTGTCTCAAAGTGAGGGACATGAACATCGTGCAGCTTATGTCAGTTGTTGATCATGCTTGAACTTGACTATGCATTTGGACAAGCAGTTGTGGGGAGGGATTTTAGTGTTAGGGAGCAGGAAGGGAGTTTTAGAGTTAGAGAGCATGAAGGGGGTTTTAGAGTTAGGGAATGATTGGGTAATTTAGTTTAGGGAGGGGGTGTGGAGTTTTAGGGTAAGAGTGTGAAGATTCAGACTGAACTGGGTGGGAGTTTTAGGGCTGCAGTTCAGGTTCTGGTAGAGCTATACAATTTTATAGGGCTGGGTGTTAAATTGGGCTAATGAGAGTTAGCACTTTCTTTTTTTCAAGTAAGTGACAGAGATCAAGTGTGTTGCAAGAACCTGATGTACCCCCACCCCTATACTTCACTTTCGTGTAGTTTACATTGTTGTGCTAAGAAGAGATATGATCAGCTTTACATAGATGCAATGCTATGTTCAGGTTCCCCATTAGGCAGTATGTTTGCAGTATTGTGCCTTGTTACTGATGTACTTGTAGAAAACAGCTACATTTGATAATTATGATTTTGTAGGCCTGTCAGTATAATGTGACAAACATGAGTTCAAGTAGAAAATGGCTGCATAATCAGTAAAGGAGCAATCTTAGCTTTCTACCAGCCTTTAGCCATTTAACATGCACTAGATTTTCCTAATTGTTTAACATAGCATTCTTGAAATTTCTCCCTCTTTGAACCTATCACCTCCTAAAAAAAGATGTTTTATGTGCTCATCAGTACCACTTTATGCAAATTCATTTATATTACCTTTGAGAAATGTATGTCATGTCTTTAAAACAATGTATTTAATTCCTTTCATATGTCGTTTTCTTAAAATTATTTCTTAAAGTATGTTCATTTTCTTGAGATACTCAAATAATTTTGTTGTATCTGCCTTACCTCCTTTTTCTTGGTATATGAGCTCAATGTCACCCTATTCATGTGATTCTGGTAGACACTGCCTAGTTTTAAGTCATTCAGTGGAAGTCTTGATTTTATTTATTTCTACCATAGAGGCAAGCTCTGTAGAAATATGCAAGGGACTGTACCTAGGGTCACTGAATGTGGAGTATGGTAATATTTTTTTTCTTTCATTACTTTCTCCTGGTAATGTCTAGTTAAAAATCCCTGTACTTCTTTGCTTTTCTTGATGAAAATTCACATTGATTGTCTGATTTATATAATCTGACGTGAATTTTATGGGTTCTTTGATATTTCTATTGCTACCAATATGTTATTCACCATTTATTCCTTAACCACATTGATTTCATGTTGTTTTGTCTTTAGCATGTATCACTTTGTTTCAGTGGAAATCTTAAAAGCATCCAGTTCTGATGTAAACAACACTGGCAAAAAGTAGCATTAAACCATGTCTGAGTTTGGGTTGTGTTTGATTTACTCACTTCTGGTATAGTTTGGTCTTCAGAGTCATATGACCAAATTCACAGCTCAGGCATGAGTAACCTGAATGTAACCTATATCCAGATACAATATATTGCAAAATAACTCTGGTTTGTGTTTAAGTAAAAAAAAAAAAAAAAAAAAAAAAAAAAAAAAAAAAGATTTTACATATGCTTTAGTTTCCATTTTGTTTTGTACTAATATTATCCACAATGAGAAGTATTCCAGTAGTATGTGATTAATAAATATAGCAGTAGGTGACTCTACTATTTCAGTTAAAAAAAACAAAACATCAAGAGTCTGTATTGAGAACTTGGGAAACCTTGCTGTAGGTAGAATACTCTTAAGTTTGGCTAGACCCCGAGTAAACCTCATACCTCTAGTTAAATAGGGCCAAACATATACTTTGACTTAGTAACGGGTAAATAAATAATTAAATATAAATCATAATGTTGAATGATGCCACTGGTAATATAATCCTAAAAGACTTTGCCATTCAGAGTAAATCTTGAACCAGTGACCTTACGCTCTACAGGTAACATACAGCAACATTATACTAAAGAGAAGCTGGCATAGTATTGCCAAAGTTATGTATGGAAGCTTTTTTACCACTCACGCTGTACAGTGCAGTCTTACATACTGCATTCTATTTCTTGATGTTTTCTTTTCCAAATATCATACAGACTCACTGATTAGGACTTTCAGTGAACTCTGTATGATCAATAGCTGCAGTGTTTTATAGGATTCAGTTGTAACATAGGAAGCCAACTGCATACCTAATTGCCCCATGACAGCTTGCCTTGTATTTTTCCTATATTCCAAAGTAATAGGGGATATATATTTTTTCATCAATGGCTGTCTTTTGAATACTGTGAAAATTCTATTATTTTCAAGGTACACAGGCAAAAATGGGCCCATTCATAATGAATGGGTGTTCCTTACTAACAATGATTTTCATTCTCTAGATACCACTATTACAGTTTAAGAAGGGGGAGGGGTTATATTTAATATTACAAGAAGCCAAACTTTAGGTGCAATTATCTGCAATTATGAGTTTACATCCTCTTACAAATAAAAAGGGCTTGTTTAAGGAACAATTTATTCGACTAGCATGAATGATATCAACGAAAGATATTTTTGAGAAAAAAAGTAAAACTTGTACAAATGTTTATTGATAGAGGATATATGCTATTAGTAATGAAATTTTTTGAAAAACATGCAAACAAAATACACACCGCTTTTTTGAATGGGTTTAGGCAGAGGTGAACACTTAACAAGTGGAACTTTTCAAATGACAATCAACAAACCCTTAGAAAATGCATTTGTTCTGCACTATAACACTAAATGCCTGGATATTAAACAGATTATAAGGAAATAATCGGAATATCTTAAATTTAATGAAGTGATTCTCAACAAGGTAGGAGACAACCCAACTTTGTCTATAAGACTTCTAGGAATTTTAAAAGTCTTTTCAAGATGGGCAAATGTAACAACAGATCTATTAAATAACTCAGGGTACTAGGAAATGTGGAAATGGTACACAATGACATAATATACTAGAAGATAAATTTATAACATTAGAACATTTTGATAAAACTAAACTTGGTTTATTACAAGGAAATTGTGGTGTGTTAGGTGTGTCATTTCCAGATGTAGCACATGTCCAAGTTTATAAAGAGGGAAACTAAAAAGGGTCTTATGAAGAGAATATACAAACACTGCTATAATACTGCTAGGGATAACATAAATAATGCTTTATGCAAACATTCATTACACTGTAGAAATGTTAATGATTTCAAATTTGTGTTTACTGAAAATGTTACACCAGACCCAGGAGAGTGTGTGAGGGTAGCTGGGAAAATAGACTTAAATATAAAGCGCTTTGATGGCACTTAAAATCAAATGGCACTAGCCTCTATGTCTTAATGAGTCAGTTTCCATTGTCTCAGTTTTAGAAATGCATGCTGCTATGTTATAAATTATAACTACCTTTTAATAACTGTACACAGATACTTTTTAGGTTGGCTTATGGATTTTTTTTATTATTGTGCATGCCCTCTCATGCTGGTTGTTCATGAAGTTGTGGATTTTTTTGTGTATAAAGAATAAATATAGTGTTCTTTTAAAAATACATTTCTCTAAATGCTGTCTTTAATATATTTCATTTTTCTTGGATTAAACTAAATGTTTTTTGTTTAAAATCACTTTTATGTGATGTGTCTTTAAAAGTATGAAAGGAAGATTTTTTTCTGTTATAAATGTATGTGGGTATAAGTAAACATTTACATCTAATGAAGTCTTATTAACTGAAATATGGACAAAAGTCTTACCGTCACTATTCTGAATACAATGCATGTTTGTTTGCATTCTCTACACACCATATTCATGAGAGGAACCAATACTTCTATCTTATTGATGTAAAATGTAAAATAAATAAAAATAAAATAAATTATTGATCTGAACTATAGAATGGCACCCCTTCAGTTCAATCTCTTATGCAGCTGGTGGCAGACTGGCCACATTTTAATCAGCATCTAACAACAAGGTCCCTTTTACCACAGTGGGAGCATGTGTGCAAAAACCTGTAAGACATCCAGGTGCACTTGCCACTGTTGAATGCCCAGCAAGTCTTACCCTTCACCTGTTGTTCCTGTAAGCTCCTGGGATTAATAAGTAGGGCATGTCTGTCATCATGCTGAGCCATGTATCAGGGTGATGCTCCACCCAACAAAGGACCTTGTTCATCGTTCTTAGCTTATGGAAACATTGATCATACCACAGCCATGCCAAGCCACCTCAGACATGCTGTGCTTCACATATGGTGAAAAGTATGACAAGAGAGAAGTAAAGCCTGCTGAGGGTCCCTCATGACTGTGACTTCCATGCATAGTGTGAACCTTGCTGTCTAGCTGTCTCAACTCTTGGAACAAAAACTCCATTTGAAGATTTCTTACTTAATGCAGAGGATGTGGCCAATATGTCCTTAGATCCACAGCTGTCAGCCCATATCAGGTGCTGAATGCCATTCACATCCAGTAGATCAAAAACATCAATTTCATCACCAAGGCATATTTTATCTTTAGTTGCCCTGGGGTTGAGATTCATAACATGTGACCCATGAGCCGTATACCCTGAGGAGAGTGGCCAACAACTTAAATAAGTTGTCTCCAACTGGTAAAATTTGAGCAACTGTTTCTACCACTGGGGTTTCTGCTTCTAAAGTATCTCTCCCAAACTGCCACATTAGGAAACAGCTGAAAATTACCACATCCTCTGTGAGGTCCTGACTGTAACTAACAAAACCTTTCTGTATTACCACGTTGAATAATCTGGACCTGCCCTCTTTCAGTAGTATTCCTAAAAATGTGTTCCAATGATCCTGTGCTGTTGAGCCTAAAAAACACACCCACACCCACAATGGTGTCAACAGTGTCATTACCTTGCAAATTATCCACAGGTGGTGTCACTGAAGGCCCTGCTGCCTTCTCGGATGTAAATGTGTTAAATAGACTTGATTTCAGCTTATTCACTGTTAACTCACTCTCTAAATTGTCTTTGGCATCAAGGGTGGTCCTTCTCCTCCTGCTCACCCTATGGACCCTCTTCGTGTCTAATTTTCAAAAAAGTTCCTTGACCTCTAATATCATCCTATCCCGTTCGGATATGAATACTTGCAGGGTTGAAGCACTTAAATGGAGAAAACAAAATCTATTATAAATTCCACAAACAAGTAACTGCTCATCCCCACCCATTGTCCTGCTCACCTCCACCTGGATGCAAAGTATTCATAGTAGGCAGTCAGCACTGCCTACCATAATGTGAGTGGATATAAAAAGTCATGCTTGAGTAGCTCTCCACCTCTAACCTCCAGTACCAGAGACAAATCCAGATATAATTAGAAACAATCAGTGGCACTTTTTAACATATTAGTATTGCTAACCTGAGATTTTGAAAGAATAAGAGAATGTGAATAAACATGTGTTTTTTTTAATTAAAAGAAGTCTATAACTGTACTTATTGTCCTGACTTATTAGCATAGTCTGCCACCTTTGTGCAAATTTCACCTTTTTAAGGAGATTAAAAAGAACAGATGAAACTTTTGTGCCAAAATCTGAGAGATCCCTAAAAATCAGGTCAGAGACCACACCCCCTACAAATTAAAGATACGAACTGTCAGATTGCACTACAGTGGGGTAAAGGGTAAATTCACACAATCCCCTCTGTACCACAATCTTCGTGCAAATGCTTTGACATTTTGGAAAGTCAGTCATATGGTCTCAACCATACAAAATTCAAATTTCCAAACAGTCAGTCTTCTAAATGGAACCCGATATACATACCTGCTTATTGCAACTGACTAACAGATTGCTGAAATGATACTTACCTCTTTGTCATCAGACGCTGGTAACTGTTAGTCATCTAATCCATCTTGTTTTAAAAATACCTAAACAGCTTACTTATTGAACTGCCCTCACTTTATTTACTTAATAAAATTTGCATCAGGGAAATTGGAGAAAGAAATTTTGTAAGACTTTTACCCGGAATCCCCCACTTTCTCTGGGAATAATGACTTTTTCATTAACTGAAAGCATGGGCAATGTAGAGAGGCTTCCCTTCGTGAAGCCAAGCCAACACCCTGGCTAGACTCTGTGTTCCCACCCCTCACTCTCTTCTCTTATTTTCCTCCACAGATCAAAATAACTTTAACAAAAAAGACTGCCATTAAATTAAACTCACCATTGCTAAAATATAAACATAACACACTCTTGGTAGGTGAGAGCACTCTTCAAACCCCATACTCTCAGCATTCAAAAGTAGAGCCTGAACTCTGTGCTAAGAGATTTGACTAAAAATGCTTCCCCAATGGCAGATCAGAGCTGAAATGAAAAGTTGGCAAGCATTTCTATCTTTCATTGTAATAATCGTGATGGTTGCTGGTGGATGGCTCCTAGGACATAATGAGAACGTAAAGGTGGAAACAAGGGATAGAGACTAAGTCAGCCTTTCCAATGGAGTGAAGGATGATTCATTGCTGAAGCATAAATATTCCAGTTTTTAAATGAGCCACTTGCGTCTGACATGGGAACAGACAAGGGAGAACTAGTTTTGAGGCAAAACATAGTTTGTTTGTCAGGATAGTCTAAATGAGCAATATAAATTCCCATTTCAACAGAGTCATGGGGAGAAAAGATCCATACATTGTAGCAACAATTCAGTTTACAAACATGCAACAATGTCTCTGTACATAGATTTCAATATCCACTAACAAGAGTCTTAACCAGCCACATTAATGTATAGAAGCAGTCAAAAGTAAGAACTGTGCACCCTGTTAGTTTATTGTTAGTACGGCTTTATATTATCTGAAATACAGTGCAGTAGACTTCATATAGGAGTGGTGTTATACCAAATAGTCTGTTAAGTTTTGCATTTGTTTAATGTGCATCATACCTTATAATGTCAGGTTATGCTGCAGGAACATAACAGGGTGGATGCTAAATAATTTGTGAGCATCTGTTTAAAAAATGTGGTGCTTGTTTCAATTTTGTAGCTCTGTCGGGATAGAATTTCATATAGTTCAGTAATACTTTTATAGTTCCAGTGTTTATTTTTGAGGGTTTCCTTTTTTGTGTTAAAGTGGATATGCTACTGTTTTTCTAAATTTACAACAAAAAACATTTAATTGGATAATTTGGACAAGACCAGGTGTGCAAATCACATAAAGCAGAATATTTCTCAAGGGTTAAGTAACATCTTCTGAATTGCTACATGAATTGGTGGTGTTGTAAAGAGGGCTTCCTGCTTACATCATCATCATCATTATTATTATTATTATTATGATTATTATTATTATTAGTATTATTGTTTCTGCCATCTCAATGAATGCCATTGAAATTCCTGTACAGTCCTAGCAAAGTATCATATCTTCTTCCACATAGCCAACTCAGGTAAAAAAAAAAAAAAAACTAGTATAACATCATTGCCTTGCACATGCTAATGAAATCTAACTCAGAACACCAAACTTAAAGATTGCCAGCATACTGTCATGCTGAACAATTGCTGCTGGCATGCTTTATTAAATGTGTCTGATTACTGTCTTCTTTATCTCTCTGTCTTTGCCTTGCGGCTTGATAGAATTTCTTTGTGCCATTTCCTGAATCATTTTTAGGAAGCTATTAGAATGCCCCTTTTGCCTTGTTATTTGCTATTGCAATTGCTCTTAACTTGTATTAATCAGCCATTATTCCTTCTTACCTTTGTCTGCCTTTTCTGTTTCACACTTTTTCGTGTAGTCCTTCTTTCTTTTCTGAACTTCCTGGTCTTCTTTATTCCATCACTAACTTTCCTTACCTACCTCATTTCCACACCTGGCTCAGCTGCATATCTGTGCATAGTCTTTGTACAAGGTGTTTTTAAGTGCTGTTATTCTTCTTTGACTTCACCCCTTTCTTCCTACCCCTGATGTACAAGAGTCCTGAGTATTTCCTTGAACCCAGGTCAATTTCAGTCTTCAATCTAGTCTCAGTTGATCTTAGACATTTCTCTGACCACTGGGTCCTACTGTTTTTGGCCACCAGTGATTTATGCTATGAACCAACTGCTTCACTGGGAATGACTTTGCAATCTCTGATTCTACCCCACTGCCTTTTCTTTAGTAGGAGGAAGTTTATCTGAGCATCCTGTTGGCCACTCTTTTATGCAGAAGCACAGCTGGTTCAACCAGCACCCTAGATCAGTACTAAGAACCAGTACCACACCCTCATCAAGTGAAGAGCAAAAAAAGGACTTCACAGTAATAAGCCAATCACTACATTGTAAGAGATTGGCTTATTACTGTTAGATCAAATTCCTGTCTTCTGGAGGGGGGGGGGGGCAATCAGGTGATCAGATGCACAACATGCCCCCTCCTGCCCCAGGCATTCAAGTCCAATTTCTGTGCTCTACTCCAACCCTCCTTTAACATCCTTTATTAAAAAAAAAATATTCTTCTAAACTGTAGAAAATGTTTATTACAAACCATAAACTCACAGGCACACACATACACACACACACACACACACACACACAAACACACACACACACACACACACACACACACGTACGCACGCACATGCACACACGCAGCACGCACGCACACATGCACACACACACACACACACACACACACACACACACACACACACACACACACACACACACACACACATAGCAATCACAAGGACACAGACAGATACCATGCATGCATAGCCGGCCTTAGGCATAGGCCAACTAGGTGTCTGCCTAGGGTGCCACTGTACTAGGGGTGTTTTTCCAGTAATTATTTGGTGTAGGTAGACCAGGATGGGGGCAGCGGGTGGTGTGGTGTGGTGGGGGGTGCCATGGAGTTCTTTCGCCTAGGGCGCCCGTTGACCTAAGCCTGCTCTTGCATGCATGGACATTTCTAACAATCACACACGTGCATTTATGTGCATGCACAAACACACTCAGCACACAAACATGCATGTCTGTATGCACAGACAAATCACACACAGACAAATACACACAAACATAGCAATCGTATGGACACTGAAAGATTCCATGTGTGGACATTTCTAAAAATCATATGCATGTACTTGTGCAGGCAAACACACACACACACACACACACACACACACACACACACACACACACACACACACACACACACACACACACATACATACAAACAGAAACAAGCACACAAAAAGACAAACATCTAGTACCTGCAACCACTGTATGCCAAATATCTCCCCATTCATAGCAGACCTAGTTATATCATGCAAACTGTCCTTTACACCCCCCCCCCCCCACACACACACACATATAAGGGCATATAGACAGATACTTGCACACACTAAATTTATACAGTACCACTTGTCTGCATGGGTAATCTAAGCATGGCAAATCTGTTTTACTTCAACCTGTTCACTGTATATCACTTTGAAATATATAAGTTCAGAGTGCTAAATACTAGTGTATGCTTACACATTTTCTCCACTGCTATGTGTGACTTATATGAATATGTATGGCTTCTGTGTCTCATAGGATTCTTAGCTGAGCAGCTCACTGGACTGATAAAGCAGCCTTATTAGCATACACCCCATCAACAGACTTCAATATTCACTCATGGCTCTGAAACTCTCACTGTTCTAGAAAGCTGACCTGCGCTGTGGAGCACTGATGGTCAGTATGAGTCATAACAGCTTTCCATAGTACGAAAAGCAATTCACTCTGATCTATGTACTCTGAAAGTTGTCTCTGATCCCCAACATAAGTGTGAAGTATTATTAAAACAGTATGTCATGTTTGCATGTTATAGTGCGTAGCATACCACTCAAACTCTTTAGTTCAAGAAATCTGGACAAACCTAAAATAATGGTGGAACAAAGGTGCAAAAATAGGGACAGCTTTTAAATATCGCTCTTATAAACTTAAAAAGGTGCAAGACTAACGGGTATCATGTTATCATGCATTTTCTGAAGGATATAATGTCTGAAAATCAAATGTGTCGTTATTTAGTAATTTCGATCCTCTGTGATTTGTCAGAAAAACACAAATTTTATTAAGAAGAGACAAAAATATGGACATTCTACAAAAATTTCGAAAGTTGAATGGTATATAGCCCTCTGAGAGTTCTTGGAAAATAACAAGTGGTGTAGTAGGTAATTATATATAATATATTTTTTGTGTGTATCTGAACTTTACTCAGATAATGAATACATGTTAATGCATTTGCCATATACATAAAAATATTATACAACAAGGTCTAAATCACTCTTACTTAAATTATTTCTTCTTGGAATTGATCTTAGAACCCCATATTCTCTTTCCTACTGCTTTCTGTATTGCCCTTTTTATTTCTTCTGTTCGAAGTCCATAAACAACTGGATTGAAAAGATTTGGAATGACAGAGCATGAAATTGTCATAAGGATCTGTGTATAGCCAAAACTTATCATCCCTCCTACCTGAGACTGTAAAAATGAGAAGATGCCAACAATGAAATATAGAAGTAATAACAGTAGGTGTGTAATACAAGTATTTAAAGCCTTCATTTTAGCTCCACGTGAAGCCTTATATGAAGCTTTGAAGATCTGTACATAGGAGTAAGAAATAACTGTAATTAGTAGGACACCATTACTTACTGATATGCATGTCACATACATGTCATTTACAGTCTCATTCACGCATGACAACTTTGAAAATGTGAATGCATTGCAAGTGATATCCTGTATAATCTTGCCACATATAGGATGTTGCAACATCAGCGAAGTGCATGTTGTAACAATACAAAATGAATAAAACCATGGAAGTATTACGAGAAGATATACTCTCACCTTTGTCATAAAACTGTCATATGTCAATGGATTACAGATAGCTAAGTATCGATCGTAAGCCATTAATGTCAGGCATGATATTTCATTAAATCCACATATGTATAATAAATATGTTTGAAATAGGCAACCAAGGTAGGAAATGGTTTTGATTTCAGACAAGATATCTACCATGAGCTTGGGAAACATTATAGTACTCACACACATTTCATTTAAACATAAATTACAAACAAATATATACATGGGTTCATGCAGAGTTTCATGCAGCGCTATCACAGCAATAAGTGATACGTTAACAATGATTATTAATAAGTAAATTATAAAACAGCTTACAACATAATATTGAAACTGATCAATGTTATCAAACCCAGTGAATATGAAGATATTGCCATCTGAAGAATTGTCCATTTCTTCTTTATTGTTCTCAGAAAATAACCTCAAAAGTTAACCTGCAGATTAATACATGATAAATGTTTAATATTAATTTATGGGAGGCTGTAAATCTAATGTCTCTGAAATTTATGTGTCCCAAACTAACTGTTTCAGGTAAAATCAACATTTATTAAGCAAGTTTAAAAGAGCTCAATAGATAGCACTGACTAACTTTTAAATCACATTACATACAAGTTAGTTTTAGTAAATGTGTTTTATTATTTGTGACATGTACTGATATATTTCTATAATTACCATTATTGATACCAAAATGCTATAGCCATAACATAACCTTGCCATAAATCTCTTACCTTTGGCATCAGAATGCAAAATGTTTGCAGTTCTCATCAGCTGAAAGCTTTAAAGGAATTCCAGTTAGAACTAACATCTTTTAAAAACCTGCTTCCCTATAATCTATTTAAATTAGAAATAAAATCATCTAAAATTATATCATTGCTACACAATGGACAGGATACCTTTTCTTTCCTCTTCCTTGATGTCCAAAGACTGCCGTGAAATAACAATATTTATACATTTGATCTTCCTGAGAATGTAATGCCTTGTGTGCAGTAATATCTCTGGGGATTATATTTCATAAGATTTTTCCCTTCAGAAACACAAATCAGTCTGAGGTGATATTTTAGTTTACAGTCTGACTAAAATAACCATGACGTTCCTGTCACTAGTAATACCAGTCATCATGTCCTTGTTATTTAGTGCTCTGTGTTTTGAGGAAAATGTGTCTTCATTGAAGGATTACATAAAACAATAAATACTTTTTTTCTGTTATTGATTAATTACTGCCAAAATTTATTTTTCATTTTTATTTATTTATGTAACATTTGTTTACTGGGAAAGTCCAACTAGGACAGAGAACAGTTTCAGCGGAGGCCGGGGGAGAGACACTCTAGATGCATGTCTGTAAACAGAACAAGCTATTACTGAATCTGCAGTAAACGTATTTCAGTGAATTCCTGCATCATATCTAAAATCTTAAATATGTTGTTGATTTGAGGCAAATGTTATCATAACATGGGTCACTCCACTCTGCAATTCTTTTTAGCTTTGGCTGATTCTCATAGTTTACTTCTTGTTCGCAATCCTGCAAAACAGTCATTGTGATTAGCTTCAGCTCCCCATTAGACTTTTCAGATTTACCACTTTTTGAAGTTAGCATCTGCTAAAAAAAAATTAATCCAGAGTGTTGCCATTGGGGGATAAAGCCCTAAAATGGCTTAAAAATGGCCCAGGTGACCTGGGCTCAATGAACAGCTGGTTCATGTGAGGCACTGTCAGGTAGGGATGGGGTGCTCATTAGTTATGCTGCCCAAAGATAGGCATGTCCCAAAGAGGGGAGTAGCCCTCGGACAATGAGATGATTAATGCAGGCAGTGCCATGGCATTGTAGAATAGTTGTTTTGCATAGCCCAGTAGGTCTAGTTTGAAAGTATTCCAACCCTCCCAATACCAGAAGATAACTGATAATAAGTCATGCCAAAAATGTCTGGACCATTGCAAAAGTTGTTGCAGCCCTTCCTTTGATTTGCAGAACATGAAGTCCATGCATGCCAGTATTGCCAATACTCCCCAAGTTAGTGTAGAAAAGTACAACTAAGAGTGGATAAGGCATCTGGAGTAATTTCTACCATCCCATTTTTTGCAATCCAGTATTGATTTATTTGGAAATAGTCAAGTCTGAAGGTTACCCCCAATGGGGGGGGGGGGGCAAAGTTGGTATACTCAAAAGCTAAGGGATGCTGCATGTGCCAGGCATCTACTAAGTAAAAATGGGGTAGACATTTTTTCAGTATGACCTAATGTCTATTAACTTTGATTCTGCTCCAGAGAAGTTTATCCTTTGAATGGTCTTGCATCATGTCAAATTCTTCACTCAGAATTATGGGCAGGTGATGGCCTTCAAGTCACATCAATGTAGTGTACAATGAATGAAAAGGGCTGGCCTCCTCCACATCAGCTGGCCTTGGAGGATTAAATCACAACTACTATCCATCTGTCTTCTTTATTAACTATAGTATCTACTTTAGTCCACTCTAACATGCTCTGGACTAGTAATAAGATACCCTTATCCACATCATTGCTACACGAGGCAACATAGCAACCCCACCAATGTCTCAATCAATTAAATAGCTGCTGATTCCTCAGCTTAGTCTCCTGAAGGAAGATTATAAGGCAGTGCTATTGTAACAGTTTCTACATTATGCAGCTTTTTTAATATTAGAATTTAACCCCTGGATTTTCAGGATAAGGAGTAAATGCTGTTTATCCTTAAGATGTACACAAGTTGTACTACAGAATGGGTTAACTACTGAAAAAACAAAATACACTATAAACAGTTACTAGTACTCTGTATGGTAAGAATGATTCTAATAGCTGTTAATACCACTATAAACAGCTACCAGTACTTTGTAAGGTAAGAAAAATACTAATAGCAGTTAATACCACTATAATACTGCTATAAACAGCTACCAGTACTCTGTAAGGTAAGAACAATACTAATAGCAGTTAAAACCACTAAAATACCACTATAAACAGCTACCAGTACACTGTAAGGTAAGAACAATACTAATAGCAGTTAATACCACTATAAACATCTACTAGTACTCTGTAAGGTAAGAAAGATACTAACTACTACAGTACTAATGTTAATACAAATTAAGTCATACCTTCAAGACACAGTAGTAGTTCAAGTACTGGATAACAGTGTGGGACAGACCTGCACAACCAAATACACAAGGCCTCAGTCTGACTGATTAGCTGTATTCTAGGGTGGATATACACTACAGTACAGGAGGCAACAACTTTGACAGGGTCTTTCTTTAAACTTTCCCTAAACTTAATGTGTGGACTAAACCAAGTGCTTTGCTCTGTTCATCACAGGTTAAGAGTATTAAGATTGAGGGATCCACCTTCAGAGATGTGGGCTTCAGTTACCAGGACCAAGCCAGATGGAAAAGTCCAGTTCTCTGACACCATTCATTCATCTGGCTCCAGCATGGGTCACATTCTACAGCCATAAAATAGAGGCCCACATAAGTGGAAAGAAATGTATCAGAGTATTGGAGACAGCTTATCCTAAGCATCATGGAGATCAAGGGAGTTTTCAGTATATAAGGGGATGGACCAGGTCATGTACCTTCTATGGGGGTCAGCTTCCAAATGAGATCTCACTCAGCATTGTATCATTCTCATTTGCTGATATATGTAAAGATAGAAACATGAAAAATATTAACATTCTCATAATCTGACAACTAAATAAATACTTCTCTGCACCTACATTATCTAGATGTTATGTATCAGCTGGAAATGTGTGTGCAATGATGTGAACTTCAAAATAAATCATCATTCATGCATTTGTCTTTTTTCTTTCAACAGATATAAGCAGACTTATGAAAAATAGCTGATTTTTCATAATTTGACAAATATCCATATTGCTGTACATCCTCAAGTGTGGTAGAAAGACATCATGTTTTTGTGGAAACTGATTTTAAAATCTAGTCATATAGAAAAGGCAGTCTATTTTTCTCAGGCAACAAAATGTAAATCTGCAGCTACATTTATATAACTGCAAAGAGGCAAGCAGCTATAGCATTTGCCTGCTAAAATTTTAAAATATATATTTGTCATCCTCAAAATAGTAGAATGCAAAGTGTCACTATACTATGGGTCCTATTCATAGACTATGCTCACACACAAGCTTAAGCAAAGAGTGGTTCAGAAACTTAACCTGCACTTAAGCAGAACAGTTAGACAATGATTCAGAAAGTCTTACACAAATGAGAAAACAATGAGACAAAAATGAGATAAGTGGTAAGAATGTGTGACTTACTTATGTAAATAAATCTCTCTTTCCAACTTTTAAGATTTATGGTTCTTTTTGATACAGAAATGTGCCAAATGCCCTTCTGAAAGAAAAAGCAAGTGTGCAACTTTTTACTCACTTTGCAAATGGCAAAAATGCTATGTTTTGCTCCAAGTTTTACTGCATCCAGCTTTGAGATGCTTGTCTCTGCTATACCAAAACCTAACATGCTCAATGGCACTTGCTTACAGAGTACAAGTGGGTATAAGAAACAAATTAGTTTCCTGAACTTTGCTGAACAAAAGATAAATTTAGAATGGGCAAGGATATAATATGGGCTTTGTTCAGTATGTATGGCCAACAAACAGCAGCTGGGGGAGCATTTGGCCTTCTTATACCTGTGGCCATCAGGGTGTCTATTGCCTTCACAGAACTTGCTAGGGGACCTTTAGGAAACAGAGGACACATCAGGTATCACAAGGGCTTCTGTGTTAAGGATATTGCAGCAGTTTCTTGCTATGTGGTTGAATATGTCTGTTTTGAAGCATCCCTACAGGACTGAACAACTACTATGCATGCCTTCTACTCAGTGGTTTGCTTTTCTGAGGTACTTGATACAATAGATTTAATCCATGTTGCTGTAAGGTCTCCATCTGTACCACAGGGGAGTGGTCTCACAAACTGAAAGGCTATCATTTCATCAGCTGTCAGGACATGTGTGATACACAGGGGTACATCATGAAGGTATTAATCCAGTATCTTTTGTGTGCCAAATGATTCTCACATTTGACATACAAGTTCACTATACCACATTGGCAGTGCCCATGATTCTCACATTTGGCAAATAGGTTCACTGCACCACATTGGCAGTGCCCCTGATTCTCACATTTGGCACACAAGTTCACTATACCACATTGGTAGTGCCCCTGATTCCCACATTTGTTATGTAAGTTCAGTATACCACCTTGGCAGTGTCCATGGTTCTCACATTTGACACACAAGTTCAATATACCACCTTGGCAGTGTCCATGGTTCTCACATTTTGTACACAAGTTCACTGTACCACCTTGGCAGAGCCCATGATTCTCACATTTGGCACACAAGTTCACTATACCACATTGGTAGTGCCCCTGATTCCCACATTTGTTATGTAAGTTCAGTATACCACCTTGGCAGTGTCCATGGTTCTCACATTTGACACACAAGTTCAATATACCACCTTGGCAGTGTCCATGGTTCTCACATTTTGTACACAAGTTCACTGTACCACCTTGGCAGAGCCCATGATTCTCACATTTGGCACATAACGTCAAGGTACCACAACTTCCTGCACAGTCGGATTCCTCATGGTCACCTAGTTAAGTACAAATTATTACAGTGTTGTTAGCCATAGCTGTTTATCTGTCTATACAGTTGTATAGGTAGAATTGAGTACCCCCCTTCTTTTTGTTATATGTCAGCTCCCTGTTTTGTTTTCCAGCTGGCACAGCGTACCCACTCAAACCTTTGCTAATGACACCAGACTGAAACCCACAGGAATTTGTTAAGGAGTGCTTTAACAGTGCCCTGTCAAAGACACAGAGAGTCAATGAATGAGTTTTTGGCCTGCTCAAAGCTCATTTCCATTGACTGGATGAGGCAGTTGAGTAAGACCCTGCTACTGCATACAGAATTATCAAAGCCTTCTGTATTTTGTATAATATGATCATATATCAGTCCGGCGTGCAGCTGCCATAGCCAGTCATCAACAGTTGCACTGCAGCCTCCTTCATGCAGGTGAATTGGTGACACCTAGTCCATAGCTATGTGCCATGAGACTCACTATAAGACACTGTAAAGCTACAAACATAATACTTGGTGCATGCAGTGTTGCATCTGGACTATGCAGAGTGGTGCCCAGTATAGTAGATATTTCTCTAATATCATACATAGAATATGTGCTCAGATGTTAACAGCAATCATTATTTGTACAATGTTCAGTTATCAGGGGCACAGATGCTAATTATACTGGTAGAGTATTGTGTAACATATCAGGTGTTAGGATAACACGTTTACAGCTATAGTCTGTGTAACTGATGTATTATTGAAGTTGTATTTACTTGTTAAAATAACTGCATTTTGTTTTCCTTCATGGAATGTGTCACCTCCTCCAACTGACTTTAGTTTTTTTCTCTCTTTCATTTAATTCAGGAAGAAGTAGTTGCAGCATTTATCAAGTGGACCACATGTGATGTGATGTTGTGTCATCTATACAGGTTTGCAAAGAGTCTCCCTGTTGAGCAATTTCTGTGCTACAGATATTTAAAATTATAGTTACATTTGGAAGGTTTCATATATAATTTCTCGCAAATACAGTGCCAGTGATGGTCACAGAGATCATAAGCAAAACTAGCATGCAAGGTTGATACTGAGATGCTCCAGTGATAGAGCTACTGGATGCAGGGGAATTTCTGCACATTGACCTAAGAATACTGGGGAGCCTAGATGTTGAGAGAGAGGTTCTACCACATGATGTGGATTACTGACAATGCCTAACAGTCTTCTTCTTGAGGAATCAGCATGTACTTCCTGCAGTATGTTCTTGAGGCATGTGATGTCCTACCTGTTCATCCACAATGTGTGCATACATTCCCTTGTCCATGCCCACCACTGCCCCCAGTTTGTGTCTGGTAAGTCGATACTAGTGTGTAAATGGTGACTGATATAAATGTCATGTGCAACCATAATGCACATGAAGGTCATCATGGCATTGTCTGTAGCTTCCACCATCAAAATGTGCTGGTGAATTTCCTCATGTATACCCTGTAGTGCTCTAACCACATTTACTTGAGTATTGGTGACAGCAGCCTGGGTCTGAACTACGCTGCAACACATCTGCTTCTGGGTGGACAAGACCCTCTGTAACTCCCAGGGCTAGCTGCAGGAGGTGTCTTCATGTTACATCATTGTGTATAGGCATAATATTTGGTATTTGTAGCTCAGAAAAGGCTGATTTTTCTTCTACAAGTTCAGACTGTGTACAAGAAACAGGTGCTGAGCTATGTGGTGTCCTTCCCATGTTGGTATATCATTTGCTCATTATGTGGAGTGTGTGAGTTTATGTTACAGCAGAGTTATCAGCATGCTATGGACTTGGGGCCCTGCCAGTACAGTCTGCTACTGTGTGCCAGTAACCTGAGGCTATGTCATGAGAGTGAGAGTAATGAGATCATCAATGATAGCCACTCTGTTGCCAGCATTGGCGTGTTGTGTTGTGGCAGAGCTTGCAATTCTTTCTGCTACAGACACTGTGAAGAAATATGTCAAGCTGTGCTTAATGTGACCTTTAACAGGTATATGGCTAAATACTAAAGTTAGAATGTCCATACTTACCATGTGATGTCTGCAGAGGTGGTGCTACAGATGATGTTGATGGAGTACCTGATGAGGAAACATTTAACAGTTATATATATATATACAGTGCTGCCATTATATGTGCACCACTCTTAAATTGCTAGTGAAAAAGATGGAGCCATATTGGCTTGCTAATACACAGAAACATTTCATTACGTGTAAATAAATTATAACTAGCCAATGTGTACATGCTCCTTCACTGGATTCATGCAGCAAAATGCAAATTATTAACTTTAGAAGCATGTTGCAAGAGCAAAACTATCAACATGATCAGAGAATTAAGAAAAAACTAGTCTAAGTCTAATTGGACACAGTCTACTGCTGCACAAATGAGAGAATGACTGGGGTGATTCGAGGTATAACAGAAATTATAACAGAAAAAACTCCAACTGCAGATATGCCAAGCTATTTCTTAAAACAAAAACATACAAATACAGGTGCAAAGCTTTCAGGGAGTATCCTTCATCTATGCTAATAAGTATTGCAAACAAAACTGGGTTCCTATCAGTTCATCGAAACTTCAGCAGTTCGAACACCATATGTGCGAACTGTGAAGTTCGAAAACTAATACGAATTCGGTTGGCCATTTCTCTGGCTTCGCTATTTTCAGCACTGTGGTGGAAAGTTACAGGTCAGGTTCAGATAAGTGTGCAATTGTGCAGATGTTAGGGTTAGTGTGCAAGTTAGGTGAGTTAAGGTTAGGGCGCGGGTGAAGTGGGTGTGCGATACTGACAGACTTTAGGGTTAGGGCGGGATAGGTGAGTTAGGGTTAGGGTGCAGGTGAGGTGGGTGTGCCATAGTGACAGACTTTAGGGTTAGGGCGGGATAGGTGAGTTAGGGTTAGGGCGCGGGTTAGGTGAGTGTGCGATAGTGACAGACCTTAGGGTTAGGGTTTGGGTTAAGGTAAGTGGATAGATAGTAGTGTATGTACAGTTTAGTGTAGTGTTAGATGTAGGATTTTAAGTGTATGTATGTGGATTGCTGTTTTTTTTTTTGGTGTGCTTGTGTTTTGTGTGTGTTTCATGGAAGAGCAATTTTTTTCACTTGGAAAAAATTGCTGTTCTAAGCCTTCGATAGTTTTGCATTTCGAGGCTAGAAGTTCGAACATATGGTGTTCGAACTTCTACTGTTTTGTTGAAGTGATATAGACCAAAAAAAACGAACACAATTTATTATAGACTTCAAACAATCACATGACACAGCCATCCAGTAAAAACATAGATAAAATGTCAGCACACAAACAAATTGAAAATGATGTACAGTCATAATAAAATATTGCAAGTTACCTGTCCATTTCTTGACATGCTTCACTTTTACAATACTGGAGTAACTGATTACACAAACCGTTATGATATCTGCTTGCAATATACAGCACTATTGTACATCTGTGTTTCTTGCTCATTCATCAGTTATCTGTCCAGTACTCTGGGACATACAGTGTGTACACTATTCAATATCATTGCATGTACAATGTTAAAGGATATTAATTGGGACTAATATGATATGCAGATGCCAACTAAGGAAAGACAGGCTGCATGTCACAAACAAGCATTGACTGGTCTTTTGGGGGTGGAGGAGTGAAGATGTGTGCCTGCTATAGGACTAACAAGACTGTGTTGGTCTGGTTACCTTACATGTCTTGCATCCTGCCTGTTGTATGATTTAGTTATGGTTGAGAAGTGTCATATGTAATGTAAGCATAGTACAGATGTATAGTGATGTTGGTGGATGGTTTTAGCCTCCTAGGTGTTGCGTCAGTGTGCTATGGCTTGTCTCATATCCATTGCAGGAACTTACTGAGCATGGCTATGTCTGCCTACAGCCACACCTGTCCCCTGGGTCATCATTGGCCTGTGGTTGTGACCTTGGCATCATCAGCAGGATGTGTTCTCCATCCCCTTAATGATCCTGCTGCAGCTGTTTCCACAAAATTAACTTGGGTAGCATAGCACATATTATAAGCATTGAGGGACATGTCAGTGGATTGTAATGGTGGCCTCAGTCAGAGGAATATAGGCACTGGCACTGTGAGTGCAGTAGTTGTAAAACATGCTCTATGACATTACTGATTGGACTGTGTGTCTCATTATAGTTCCTCTTTGGGTGTGTGTGCATCTATGATGGGTTTCCTCAGCCATGAGACTAGCACATACCATGCATCCATACTTAAGTGATCCTTGGAGATCTCCCCCAGAGCACACCTCTGCTGCAGTTGGGGAATGTGGCACATATGGAAGTCATGCCAACTTCAGGGGTTGCCAGCACACACATTACACATGCCATTACACGTGACTTGGCAGTTGTGTGAGTGGCAGACCTTCTGGTTGCTGTAAACCCTACCCTGTTCCCTGGTGATGTTCTCTTGTGCACATGACTAAGATTTATGGCACACATTACTGGAGAGTAGTGAGGTATATGTTACAGTTGTAGCACACATGTGATCTTCACCTCCGAACTTGTGTTAAAATATATGTGCCCTCTGCCATGTTATAGCATAGCATGCAGGAATGTCTGGAAGATCCCAGATGCTGATGCCTACGAAACACCAAGCATGTCCCCTGGTAGTCTGTTAAGTGTCCCTGTGGATAGCATACTAAGTTAAATACATACCTTATATTCCACTGGGATGGGTTGCTGCATTTGGCTCTGTATCCAACAAAGGCTGTCAGAGGTGCCACACTTTCTTTACTGTGTTGTTGGCCTGAAAATTCTTCAGCCTCTCTGTCTATGGCTATTAGCAGTAGCATCGGCTTCAGCTTGTAGTAGGCACAAATGGTTGTAAATTGTAGCTGCTACTAACAGTCTGTCAGTGATTACATTGTATCTGTTCTCCACTATTTCCTCACTGCACATATAAGAAAGGGCATGGTATCTACACTGATGCCTTATATTTTATTGAGTAACTTCACAAGATTGGGTGATTAGCATGAAGTTCAGCAGTGCATGCTACAATTAGCATCTATGAAACACAGACTAGGTCAGATGCAATCAATTACTAATGTACCATTATAAAAAGGCAATTGAGTAGCTAGACAAACCAATCTGGATGAGACTTGTTTCAGAATTCAAACCCAGTGACACATTTATTTTGGAAAAGTATATTTCGACAGAAGAGTATTGCACTTTGTCAGGTATGTATCCATTTTATTGATTAAATAATGCATATATTGGAATGTACGTAGGAATGATGTGAAGTAAATCACTAAGCATTTGTTGGAACTGTACTCATGACATGGCCTTGTTTCCCAGCCATTTGAGAGGTACAGAGGATGTTGAGTAGGCCGAATGTCTAATGCTGTGTGATAACTATGCACATGTTTCATGGATTGTTCCTTTCAGACACTTTCGAATTTACACTGTTGTTTGGTTAGCACCTTTGCTTCTTAGCCTGTTAATTTTTTTGTTTTGTGGGGAAGATGAGTCCCTGCTATGATACAAATTAGACTGGACTGTTGTGTTGAGTGTGTAAGCATAAGTGAGTATCTGTTATGGCACAAACAAGGATATATAAAAGTTAGCGAGTCTGCTGCTAAATCAGGTAAACGCCGCTATCCCAAGTGACAAAATAAACAGTTAAAATGAAAACGTAATGGGATATAAGTGAAGCAAGTATTCCCAGACACCGCCAGTGAAGTCAAAATTACTTCCAATGAACTTTATTACAAACGGATATCCACAGATGAGCGCTTTCACTATACAAGCTTATTCAGATCTTAAACAAGTGGATCAACATAGGCTAAAGTATATATATATATATATATATATATATATATATATATATATATATATATCTACACAATAGATTCAATTAATTAATCAAGTCTTAAAGAAACATACCATATTTACTTAATAAAACTCTTAAAATACATAGAAAATATATACAAACTCTTGAGGTATATAAAAACACAAATATTCATAGATAAAAGATATTTATATGTAAGCAATAGAAATGCATAAAAAATATATATAAATAAGAAAAAAGTGTAAGGTATATGTGCATATATATATATATATATATATATATATATATATATATATATATATATATACATATATATATACATAACAGTGACTATCTGACATTCCTACGTTGTCTCAATTTCGGTTTAATTGAAGCTCTTTCACTGAGCCCCAAACCTCTATCAGCTCTTAAGAGAATAATCCATTCACTTTCTTTACTCTCAGTATGTGTCCTAATATTACCACCTCTCCTATTCGGAACAATGATTTCCAAAACCTTAAACAAAAACTTATGGGTGCTCCCACATAAAGTAATGTGTTTTGCTAATGCATTGTGAGGTGAGCCTTTTTTAATGTGATATATATGTTCTCTCACCCTGTCTCTAAATGGGCGATTTGTCTTGCCCACATAGAAAGATGAGCAAGACTGGCAGACCACTAGGTAAATGACATTGGCGGTCTTACAGTCAGCATCAACATTTGTATTAAATACAGTCTGTAAATTAGGATGAAAAAAACTAATACTTGTGTCCATGTATGAACAAAAATTACAATGGCCACATGGTTTCGTATAGCCATGGGTCATAAAATTCTTCCCAAATTTTGGAGGACAAAGCATCCTTTTTAAATTGTTCTTATTCCTATATAGGAAATGAGGTTTATTCCCAACTATCTGCCTTAGGTCTTCATCTACTTGTAAAATGTCCCAATATTTAAAAATAATCTCCTTGATCTCAAGGTGATCAGAACCAAATAGAGTCGAAAATTTAACATAACGATCGATGCTTTGTTCTTCTTCAGTTATTATGGAGCTAGTAGGTCCAAAGTATGGTGTAGCTACTGTTGAACGCAATTTTTGAACATCATCTATGTGTAAGTTGACCTCATCAATCTTATACCCTCTATGTAATAACCTCTCTCTTAGGTCATCTAATTCTGCTATAAAACCACTGTCCATGGGATTTAACCTGGAGGCTCTGATCGCCTGGCCCTTCATGATATTCTTAAAGACAAATGGTGGGTGCATGCTCGACCTCATGAGTAGTGAATTGCAATGGCAAGCTTTGCGATATACACCCGTGTTTATCAAGCCATTAGATAACCTTTCCATTGCAATTCACTACTCATGAGGTCGAGCATGCACCCACCATTTGTCTTTAAGAATATCATGAAGGGCCAGGCGATCAGAGCCTCCAAGTTAAATCCCATGGACAGTGGATTTATAGCAGAGTTAGATGACCTAAGAGAGAGGTTAATACATAGAGGGTATAAGATTGATGAGGTCAACTTACACATAGATGATGTTCAAAAATTGCATTCAACAGTAGCTACACCATACTTTGGACCTACTAGCTCCATAATCACTGAAGAAGAACAAAGCATCGATCGTTATGTTACATTTTCAACTCTGTATGTTTCTGATCACCTTGAGATCAAGGAGATTATTTCTAAATATTGGGACATTTTACAAGTAGATGAAGACCTAAGGCAGATAGTTGGGAATAAACCTCATTTCCTATATAGGAATAAGAACAATTTAAAAAGGATGCTTTGTCATCCAAAATTTGGGAAGAATTTTATTACCCATGGCTATACGAAACCATGTGGCCGTTGTAATATTTGTTCATACATGGATACAAGTATTAGTTTTTTTTCATCCTAATTTACAGACTGTATTTAATACAAATGTTGATGCTGACTGTAAGACCGCCAATGTCATTTACCTAGCGGTCTGCCAGTCATGCTCGTCTTTCTATGTGGGCAAGACAAATTGCCCATTTAGAGACAGGGTGAGAGAACATATATATCACATTAAAAAAGGCTCACCTCACAATGCATTAGCAAAACACATTACTTTATGTGGGAGCACCCATAAGTTTTTGTTTAAGGTGTTGGAAATCATTTTTCCGAATAGGAGAGGTGGTGATATTAGGACACATACGGAGAGTAAAGAAAGTGAATGGATTATTCTCTTAAGAGCTGATAGAGGTTTGGGGCTCAATGAAAGAGCTTCAATTAAACCGAAATTGAGACAACATAGGAATGTCAGATAGTCACTGTTATGTATATATATATATATATATATATATATATATATATATATGCACATATACCTTACACTTTTTTCTTATTTATATACATTTTTTATGCATTTCTATTGCTTCCATATACATATCTTTTATCTATGAATATTTGTGTTTTTATATACCTCAAGAGTTTTTATATATTTTCTATGTATTTTAAGAGTTTTATTAAGTAAATATGGTATGTTTCTTTAAGACTTGATTAATTAATTGAATCGATTGTATATATATATATATATATATATATATATATATATATATATACACTTTAGCCTATGTTGATCCACTTGTTTAAGATCTGAAGAAGCTTGTATAGTGAAAGCGCTCATCTGTGGATATCCATTTGTAATAAAGTTCGTTGGAAGTAATTTTGACTTCACTGGCAGTGTCTGGGAATACTTGCTTCGCTTATATCCCATTACGTTTTTATTTTAACAAACAAGGATATGTTTGTCATGCTATTCTCCTTGTTTTGTAGCCCCTGTGCTATTTGTTGACCACTGTTGAATCTTTAAATTGTAATCAAGTGATGAATACTGAGATCCTTCATGTACTGCCTTGTCTGTCCATAGTTTATTTGTACATATGTGATCCTTATATTTGTTATCATTATTTTGTGTTTCGGTAAACAATATGCCTGCTTGGCATAGGTCCACATTTTCTGATTCAGACAATGACCTCATCAATGAAGTATTGAGGCAACTTCATGTGGTCCTGATGTCCAGGGGGCAGGCCAATATGTCACAACTTGTAGCCCTGTGGGATGAATTGGTTCAAAATGTAAATGCTACTGGCTGACAAAATCATAGCTATGAGCAGGTGCAACACAGAGTCACAGACATGATTCGTACTGCAAGGAGGCATGCTGCTGAAGTAGCATGTGATCGTCAGGTCACCGGTGGTGGACATGCAGCAGAACAACCACTCAACACCACCGAGGAATTCCTGTTAAACATTGCCACACAGGGAAACTTCCAGCAGTCCATTAGCCATTATGTTCTGGAAGTGGGTGCCTTTCCTGCATTTCAGGCAGAACTTCCAGGTAGGCTTTGTTAGATCATCAGTAGAATACTGTTGTATGCATATAGTTTTAATGTGTGCCAGGTTGCTTTTTTGGGCAGAGATATTTAAGATAGCTGTGGTTTTAAGTTCATTTGGAGGTTGTCAGACACATCTTGTTAACATTGCAGTTACTGTAGATATAGAGCATTAAAAGTTTTACCTCCTGTTATACTGTTAAATGTGTTGCTGTTGCCATTATGTCTCCCTTTGCTTTTTTCATGACTGCCAGGAGTTCACAAATCTAGAGCTCCTGCAGTTGGTAAGCAGAATACATTTATGTCATTAATATAAAAATATCCCAACCATACCTCTCAACCTGGAAACATCAAAAATCTGGACAAGGCCCATGAAAAATAGGTACAAATCTGTACGCTGATTAACATCTATTTTGCATACATAATTATGTAACCCCACCCACTCTGATGGAATTGTGGGATACCAACCTTTTCACGCCATTTACCATCAACTCTAGTGTGCATACTGCTTTATTCTGCAATAATTTGGATTTTGTTTTTACAGCATAACAATGCTCAAACACTAATAGACATCTGGCAAAAGCAATACTGTCTCACGATGAAAATAGACTTGTCATTAAAACTTGTCTGCTCTTGAAACTCACATTCATTGAGACAGCATTGAAACCCACACCACATCCAAAGAAAATGGATCTGGCCAGTGGTGGACAAAGATTATCTTTGGGCTGTTTTCAAATCATTAGCCCCTTGCACACAAAACAAGAAACATACATGTGTTCTTTTCTTTGATACACCTTCCTGACTTTATTAAATTATAGTCTTTATATAATACAGCACACTTGTTAGAGGGAATTTTTAATTTGTTTGAACATTTTTCCAGTAGACTGTACTGTAGGCAATGAAACAAAATGCATTTACCAATAATGACAAAACTGCCCAATTCAGAACATTTCCATTGTTGAAGTCTACTTCCACACCCACACTATAAATAGAATGACAGCAGTGTAAGTCATAGGCATCTTGCACAGCTTCTCGCACTTATTTTCAATTTCATTTTTTTTGGGGGGGGGGTAAAAGATAAAAAAACAGGGACACATTTTAAACATTGCTTGTATAATTTTGTAAAGTTGCTAAAATAAAATGCTGTGTTGTGTTACCGCCATGCATTTCACTAGTAAGTCTTGATCCCAGACCCAATGTACTAGTCAGAGCAACATACCACTATGCTAAATCAGCAGCTTCCTGAAGAATAGGAAGACTGAAACTTACTGGCTATCATTTAGTGAATTAATTTCTCACTTCATCTCTCAACTCTTAGCACAAAAAACCTGGGGGAATACAAATTCAGTTCTTCTCACTATAGCTCTTAACTCATGGCACAAAAAAACTGAGCAAAGCTCATAAGTGGTGGTGGCGGCTAGGGACTTTATGCTCTTTTTTACCCTGTACTCAAGGTACAGGGTTTGAGCCTGAGTACCTCTAGCCACCAGGTGTATTGACTGGGGGGGGGTGGCATTTACACACAGACACACACACCAGTTTCTTGTGTTAAGTTTATGAGTATTTAAAAATTGCCTGTTTACTGGTGTCCTTATTTACAAGATAAGAGATTGAGAGCTACAAACAACTAATATTCAGTAAAGACCCTACTCTGAATAAGTTACAGTGAGAAGCATACCTTTCAACTAATCAGGGACAAATCCAGCAATAATTAGAGACATAGCTCTCAACCTCTTAGCACAAAAAATCTGAACAAAGCAACAAATAATAAAGGAACAAAGTCCCAAAAATAAGGACAAATTTTAAATATTGCTGTTATAAACTTAGAAAGTTGCTAGAATAAAAGTTCTTGTGTTATCTTGCATTTTCTGAAGGATGTGAAGCCTGTTATTATTTAATGAATTCAGTGCTCATTGATTTGCCACAAAAATCCAGAAAAGTACAAATTTTATGAGGAACAGACCAAAAATATGAGGCAAAAATCTGGACATTGTGTGAAAATCTAGACAGTTGAGAGTTATTATGGGGACAATAAGTGACACTTAAAATGTTGGTACTGTTAACTTGAGACACTGAATGTGATTTTAAAATACCTTTTCTGGAGCCAAAGTTATCTGTAACTCTTAATTACTGTCATTCTTAGGTATAATTCGCCAACTTTTCTCCAAAAGTCATGACTTTTTAGGAGGGATTAAGCGGGACAGAGCTAAAACTAGAGTCAAAATCAGGGGCAGTTGAGGTATGAAGTATATGCACAGAAAGTTTTCCATTTTTCCCTACAACTTACAGTAGCATAGCAGAATATTCAACTGTACAGTAATGCATGTAGCCGAAGGCTTGTCTGTACCCTCTCAGCATTTTCAATTTAACCCCCACAACAGCCTAACAAAATAATGAACATTCCACTGCTGAAAACAAATCTTGTGCAATAAAATCGCTCATACAGACTACTGCAGAAAGGACACTTAAAGCACTCCAAGCTGCTTATGAAAACAATACATTTTATCGCATTTTCCTTTTCTGCACACCATATACAAAAATTATTCACACACATCTTTTGGTAAAAACAATGCCCAGCACGTGGGGATTGGCCAGCCTCAGCATGTAACGTCACACCTGGCCTTCCACTGAGTTTTCAAAAGCCAATTGTAAAACCTCAAGAATGTGATTGTTTAAGGGGAATGAAGTCATACAGGGAGGAATGATTGGAAAAGGAGCAATCTGAGCAAAATCTTTTGAAATATGAACTGTGGTGATTTTTGTACAGTGAAAAGTCTAAAGTAAAATGTTTCTACCCTCCCAAAACAATCCACCTCAAAGCTGTACACGTGGGAAGTAACCGGGTTTGGGACCTTGGCTCTCATGCATTGGTAAATTTTATATGAAAAGAAATTGTGAAGGAAACAAACTATTAACAGTCAGGATGTATGTGACGGACATGCTGTCCTATGGGCTGTCGAAAAGCACTGCAAAATACCAACAGAGGGACTGAGTCATTTTCTTTTATACATACCTTGTGTCACACACACACATGCACACACACACACACACACACACACACACACACACACACACACACACACACACACACACACACACACACACACACACACCACTCCTTACCATTCTACATATCACCCGAACAGGTGTCTTCATTCAGCCAGGCCAGCTGTTTCTGCTCAAATTTGAAGCAGCTAGTTGTTCCTGCCATTCCACTGTTCCTGCTTGCATTTGAAGCAGCTAGTTTCCTTACATGATCCAACAGCCAGGCCAGCCATTCCTGCTTGCATTTTGAAGCAGTGGCTAGCCGGAAATGCGTGAGCTCCTTCAGCTCAATTCTGACATGCTGGAAGAGGGAGCTGACATCATCGCGCAGGCTAGAATCCCCAAAGGAGCTGATGTCATCCTGTACGTGATGACATCAGCTCTAACAGCTGTGGAAATTTAAAAAACTAAAAAACAAAAAGAAAAAAATCGGAAATGAGGGGGTGCCACTCGGGAATCATGGCACCCCTTCATTTGAACCCTAAAACTCGGTAAAAAACAAGTAATACGGCACGGTTGAGAGGTCTGATCCCAACATATCTGCTAAAGTGTCATCTCAGGCCTGCGGTATGGATTGCTGTACTGTCTGCATAATTGTCAGCTGTACAGATAAAATCAACAAACGTGAGTTCTCATGTCTGTTCAGGGGGAACTCTGTTATAGTATTAGGATCTCAAGCAATGTTGAGACACCAATAAAACTTCAAAGGTGCCAATAAGAGCAAGTAGCTGCACCATAAGCCCAAAACATGAAACAAAATGCTCACAAAGAGTATGTTACTAATTTTCTTCTGTTTCTTGTTCTGAGGAAGTCCCCGAGGTGTATACTGGGGAAGAAAGCACTTAACAATAAAGAGACTGGCATAACATATTCTTTGTGAGCGTTTTGTTTCATGTGTTGGGCTTATGGTGCAGCTACTTGCTCATATTGGCACCTTTGAAGTTTTATTAGTAGTTTTTTAGTGCCTTATCAAACAGATTTTTTGTTGTTATTAATGTTGAGACACCAGCTTTTGGAAATCTTCCCTGCGCAGCATGTGTGAACAATCTTTTATGTGAATGCCAGTGACTGAAAGCATAAATACAAAGCTGCATAGAAATACAATGCCTGGCTAAAAGGGCATCAGCCAAGATAAGATAGTGCTTATGAATAATTCCTCTCTTTATCAAGGCATAATTATTAATATAAATAAATATTTATATTGAAAATAATTTCTCTAATAATCAAAAATCAGACAACAGATGCAAACTAGCTATAAGACTTCGCAGTGGGTTTTTTAGAATTGTTAGCTCAGCTACTTGTTAGGAAAAAAATAGAATGGAAAGGTAACAGCAGCCTTAAACAAGGGTCACACACTGACATACACTGATGCATTGTAACAGCAGGAATTGCTCTTCTATTAGAAGTTGTATAAAACATGTATTACACTGGGCACCCACAGACATTTGTCCGGCAACTAAAGAGACTAAATCCTAATTAATCCAAACCATCATTCAGGTCAAGCAGGTCTCTGCTCCCCATATCAAGCAGTGGAAATTTCAATTTTTTCTCTTGAGCACTGGGCACCCACAGATACTTGTCCGGCAACTAAAGAGACTAAATACTAATGTAGGTGCTTAACTTCCAAGTGTCTAGACAGTAAAATACCTTACCTGCATTAACTTAAACAAATGTTAGTGAGTGTATTAGCACTTTTGACAACCACATTGCCAAAGTGGTTAGAAAGACCATTTACATAGCCCACCTCATCATGAAAGGATTCACATCTAGATCAAGAGAGGTAATCGTGCCCCTTTATTCATCCCTCATCAGGCCTATCATAGAATACAATGCCCCTTTTGGGATGTACCTTACCCGACACCTGCAGCAATTAGAAAGACCCCAAAAGTACCTCACCAAGAGGATCAAGGGACTCAAACAGATGCCATATGCTGCTTGGTTAAAAAAACTCCAGCTCTACTCAGTTGCATACCGCCTACTTCGAGGTGATCTATGCCTGACATATAAAGCTATGTCCAATCCAGAATTAATGGACATGCTCCACCTCAGTAAATCTAAATCCCTTAGAGCCACACGCTCAAGGAACTTGAACCTCAGCACTGAAATAAATAGAACTTGCTGGATGGACAGAGTCATAACCCAGAGGCTCCCTTCACTCTGGAACAGAATTCCAATTCATGTTAGGCAGAGCACCTCACTGAATCTCTTCAAGAAGAATCTTGATGAGTGGATGGGGGAACATAGGTTTGTCCCGGGGATTACTTCAGTGTCACTATTAGACAGAGGCACAGCAAACTAAACCTTAAAAAGGGCACAGTATACTCAAATCAAGGGGTGGCGTAAGCCAAACAAAATTGGGCTAGACTTATAATTGCCCCAGGGCAGATAGCCTATAACCTATGAACCTATTTCTGCTGTATAGTTCCTTAGTCAAACCTCTGTACTGATGAGTACATCACCAGGACTAAACAGCTGTATATTGCTCTCCAGTTAGAGCCCCCCCCCCCCCCAACTAAAGTCAATTTTCTTTTGAGAAATACTATAATCTATAAAATAGCATTTCATTTCCTCTCCTGTTTCATCTGTAACTAACCCCAGCTTTAATTCTATATCCTTTTAAGAATGTCAGGGTAAAATTGGATAATGTCTACACTTGTCTTAATTTTATAGTATAAAGTAGAGTGACTGTCTAAAGTAGCATACCTTTTCTTAAGGTTCAATGAGTGGTTTCTATTCCTTTTGCACTTCACAGTGAGTGTCTGCAGAGTTCATTTAACCATTGGCTAGCCTTTTCCTTCCCTGTAGTCTTTACCCCTCCCTCCTCCAGCTCTTGTTCTGTATTGGATAGCCTGAGGTAATTTAAACGCAGGGTGCCATTTTGTTTTTTTTTGTTTCAAATCCAACAGCAGCTGTTTGATTCCCTTGGTGTGTAATCATCCTACTATAAGTTTTTGCATTCAAGGTATGCTGTACATTGTGGTTTAATTCATAATTCTTTAGTATAACAGCTTATACTATATGTTTCTGTTATTTTTAACACCGCAGGATGCCTTTAGATAATTCTGCTTAATGAACTGCTGTCACATATGCACCTAGATATGTTCTGTTTTCCTTGTTTACTGTTATAGAGCCAGAAGGGCTATTTCACATTTTGCATTTCACTGCTCTGTCTAACTGCATTGACTAGTTTTAAAATACATTGAAAGTGTAACTTGCTTAATTTAGTAGAGGACTGCTTTATATATTTACATTTTATTTTTGTATGTTGCCATAAGAAAATATTTTATGTTATCAGGTGCTGAAGCAGAAATAACCATTGCCTGATGTTTTTGTTATTGACTATTGCTAAACAAAAATCCAGTCTGACTGGTCACACAGTACGTGCTGCCTTAACCTAATGTTCTCTTACATTTTTCTTCTATTTTTCTTTCAGTAATCCAAACCATCCTTCAGGTCAAGCAGGCCTCTGCTCCCCATATCAAGCAGTAGAAATTTCAATTTTTTTCTCTTGAGCAATGGGCACCCACAGACACTTGTCCGGCAACTAAAGAGACTAAATACTAATGTAGGTGCTTAACTTCCAAGTGTCTAGACAGTAAAATACCTTACCTGCATTAACTTAAACAAATGTTAGTGAGTGTATTAGTACAGTTCTGCTGTATAGTTCCTTAGTCAAACCTCTGTACTGATGAGTACATCACCAGGACTAAACAGCTGTATACTGCTCTCCAGTTAGAGCCCCCCCCAACTAAAGTCAATTTTCTTTTGAGAAATACTCAAATCTATAAAATAGCATTTCATTTCCTCTCCTGTTTCATCTGTAACTAACCCCAGCTTTAATTCTCTATCCTTTTAAGAATGCCAGAAAATTATACTCTGTGCCCATAACATAGTCTATAACTTAGTGCAAACATACAGTTTAAATTACAGTTAAAGTTTCAGTTTAACATATTACAATTTAAGCTAACACTACATACCTACCAAAGCCTAAAGAAACACTTAGAGTCAGTGTTAGCCCGCTCCGCTTCCCTCCCTGCCCCCTATTTCCACCTGACCCCACTACTTCTACATTTATTCTAACCCCTAATCACTTGACCAGTAGTCCAACCCCTAATTCCCTAACAATTAGCCCAACCCACTCATCCTACCTCCCCGCCACCCCAATCCAATTACATCCCACACTGATCCCACTCCCAATACACATTCCCAGACAATACAACTCTACCCTCACACACAACCAACCAGGAATCATAGTTGTACTTCTCACTCAAAGTAGTATCATGTTACCCACACTCACATCCCTATCACTAGCTCTACTATCTCTAACCTTCCTAACTTCCTTACAAACAGACCTACCGCTGCACAGCTGCTATCACACTACCCACACTAGCCCACCTTCTGAAACCCACTCAGATTTCTACATCTGCCCTACAATCTTAAATCTTACAACTACATATTACTCACTAACAAAAATTACACCATCTCACCACACTAAGAAAAACTCTCATAGACCATGCTCACAAACAATTAATATTAAAAAACACATACTGACACTCCTACAAACTCTGCTAACCTCTGGTGATATTCACCCAAATCCAGGTCCCCCCTCAGCTAGACAAACATCTGACCTGCTAATCCTAAATCTCAACATAAGAAGTATTACCAACAAGCTAGCAGACCTACATGCATTCATAGCCCACTAGAACCCTGATATACTCGCCATTACAGAAACCTGGCTTAAACCCAGTATCCAAGATGAAGACTTTCTTCCCCCAGGGTATAATACACTTAGACCTGATAGAACAAACAGGAAAGGAGGAGGAGTAGCCATTCTCTTTAAAAACACCCTTAACATCCAGCTCCTGCACACCACACCACCCACTTTTCAAAATGCTGAAGTCCTATTTTCTGTCCTGTCCATAAGAAACACCAAGAAGATCAATATAATATGCTGCTACATACCTCCAGGCAACAACTTGCTCATAATAGAAGACATCCTACACTGGACAAAGGACAATCTACCTCAGGAAACAATCCTACTAGGAGACCTTAACACTGACTGGGCAGCCTGTAACTCCAGAAGCCCCTCTACTCATATCAATCTATATGGGTTCTCTCAACTAATTAAAGAACCAACTAGAATAGATGAGAAAACAGAGAGAATCCATACTGGACTGGACACTAACCAACTATCCCAAACAAAACTATACAGTAGGCCGTCTCCCAGATGACTTAAGTGATCATCTCCCCACCTTCCTACTCCAGAAACACTCCAATCACCCCAAACCAGTAGTCTACAAATTTGTACAAGATGACCGTAACCTTACCCCACGATATCTAAATACTGTCCTAAGCCACTGCAACTGGGAACCACTACGGACACTCGGGTTAGACCAGGCAGTAGACTACTTCAATACTACCTTCTCTAACATCAACAGTCTAGCTCCCAGCAGAAAGATCAGAGTTAAAGCCAACTATGAACCCTGGCTAATTAGGGACACCAGAGCCTTACTAAAAGCTAGAGATAAAGCCTGTAAAATCTGGAAACCTGACAAAACCCCTAGCTCCAGACAATACTATCAACAACTTAGAAACAAGGCCAAGGCTGAATCCAAAATAAACAAACAAAACTATTTTCTTAGCACCCAAAGGAAATATTCAAATAGTCCACAAAAATTCTGGCATGCCATTAACTCCCTACTAAAGCCAGGCAAAACCACAACCTAACCTATCCCACACCACCCCCTCTTTCAGCCTATCACCAGTGCCCACCTCAACTATCAAAAAACTCCTCCTAAAACTAAAGCCAACCACACTAGCAGCTGATAACATACCTGCTGCATACCTAAAAATGGCTATTGACTCCCTATCGTATCCTGTCTCCATCTTTATCAACCGCTCCATACTAGAATCCTACATACCCAAACTCTGGAAAGTATCTCACATCATTTCTCTCCATAAAAGAGGTAATTCTTATGAATTCTCCAACTACCGACCTATTGCCATCCTTTGCCCCTTATCCAAAATTCTTGAGAAATGCATCCACTTGCAAGTGCTGACATTTCTTAACACACACAATCTACTATCTACCACACAACACGGATTCCGTCCACATCACAGCACTACCACAGCCCTTCTATCCTTCACTAATTATATAAACCTTCACAGGAATGATAACAAATATGTATCGGCCATTTTCCTAGACCTCTCAAAAGCATTTGATATGGTCTCCCACTCCATTCTACTAGACTCGCTAACATCATTATCCCTCACCTCCTCTACTATAGCCTGGTTCAGAAGCTACTTGTCTGACAGGCAACAATCAGTCCAGTGGAAAGGAACTCTGTCTACACAACTTCCAACCACCATAGGAGTCCCACAGGGCTCTATACTGGGCCCGCTATTTTTCTCTATTTTCAAAAATAACCTCAAATGCTCTACACAACATGCCACACTCATACAATATGCGGATGATTCAACCCTGATCTGCTCTGCCTCATCTCCCACCACCCTACATACACTCACTCAAGATAACTTTATCTCAGTAGAAAAATGGATATCGGGTATCCAACTAATTCTAAATCCCAAAAAGACAAAACTGCTACTATTTACCCCTAATAGATAAAAAAAAACCCTCTCCTTTACCATAACATCTAAGGTCGGCACCACCATCTCCCCTTCTAACCACACCAAACTTCTGGGCATT
Organism: Protopterus annectens; assembly: GCF_019279795.1. Taxonomy (NCBI): domain Eukaryota; kingdom Metazoa; phylum Chordata; order Ceratodontiformes; family Protopteridae; genus Protopterus; species Protopterus annectens. The sequence continues at coordinate 432,360,009 of NC_056736.1, read as the reverse complement.
GAAATAGACAATAATCTCCACTTTGATGTTCACATCTCACATACCATAAAACTGGTACACAAAAAAACTAGGCTCCCTATACAGGCATAAGTCTTTTCTCTCACAAAAAGCAAGAGTCACTCTTGCACAAAGCCACCTCCTCTCAACTCTATTATACGCAGCACCAATCTTTACCCAAATCAGACAGTGTGACCTAGACAAACTAGAATCATGCTACAATAAAATAGCCAAGTTTGCTACTAACTCAACCTATAGAACCCATCACTGTGCTGCACTAAAAGAACTAAAATGGCTTGAGCTACCACAGCTACTTAACTATCACCAGCTGTGCACAGCCTACAATATTCTCAAATATCCTGAAAAAAAACCCTCATTATCCAACCTACTTACTATCTATAATGCAAACCGGTACCTAAGATCCGGTGAAATATCTCTCCTCTTCATCACCAAGGCTAACAATAATGCAGGGAAAGCGCTCTACTCCCACACCATTGCCAGAAATTGGAACTCTCTTGCCCTATCCATGTCCACTGCCTCCTCCACATCCATATTCAAAAACTCCCTCAAATCGCACCTTCTTAGTAATACCTGGCTATGCCCTTGTATCACATAACCCTACCCATACTACTATTAACTCCCCAAATTCCTCTCTGATCACATGCTGGAGCTCTGATCCCCTGTAGGCTTGGTCATCTGAAAGGGTACTTTTTGTAAAATCTTACTTGGTATATTTTCTTTTCTTACCAATGTATGACTGACATTGTCTTTTTACCCATGTTCTATATATTCTTTTACCTGGAGTGTTTTTATTAATTCTTGTTATATTACTATGCTCAGCATACATTATGTAACATGTTTTGTGTATTATGCTGGATGTACTCTATTTGTATAAATTGATGTTGGAGCTTTTCTCCCCAGGCCTCCGCTGAAAATGAACCTGGTCCAGTCGGAATTTCCCGGTTAACAAATGTAAAATAAAATAAATATTAATCAGTACTTTTCTATTTCTATCAAACATTCCTAAACTATATGTGTAAAGAATGCAAATTATGTAAAACACGATTTGTAAAATGTACATATATGCCATAAACATCAAAGAATCAGGAAACGTATATTCTATTTCATCTATTATCTATAGAATGAATGGCAGTAGCAGTTGTGCCTTGCATATACATGCTGCAGACTTTATATAAAGTTTTTATTAAGCTTTTGTATTGTATTACTTTGTAAGTTGCAAATTTTTATTAATTCTGAATTATTCAACAGTAGCAATAATGTAAACTGCAGCTGTAACAATAATAAATACTCTTTCTCATGAGAAATGCTATAAGACAATTAAGCAGTAAGAACATATGATGACAAAGCAAGCTAAAGCAAAAAATAATTAATCTGTACTTGTATACCAAAAAAGGAAAACTTGTTGTATAGCAATTCTACAAAAATAGTCTGCTATAACAGCACTTTTAAAATAACTTATAATAGTTGCATGACCAACTTAAGACACAATGTATATCTAAAGAGGCAGGACTGACTGCATTTGTCAAGAACTGTATAAAAGTCCTATACTCATTGGTGATTTTGTCAGTCAGTCAGTCAGTCAGTCAGTCAGTTAATCAGCCAAATTAGCTAGTCAAGGAATAATAAAAACCGTACTGACCCTGGGATGCCTTGCTTTGCTGATCATTTATTTTTCTTGTTCTTCTAACTGCCTGTATTTTTTCCTCATAGGTGCAGTGCTTCTACATACGTTTACACAGAAATTCGCAGAATGTCTAGATGTGTGACTCATACCTACAGCATTCAGTATTCTTGGGTAGTAGTCTATCAGCATGGCACATCTTGGACTGGCAATACTTGCCCACTCTTTCTTGCAAAAGTGGTCCAAATCTGTCAGATTGCATGGGCATATCTTGTGCACAGCCCTCTTCAGGTTACCCCAGAGATTTTCTATTGGGTTTAGGTCTGGGCTCTGGATGGACTATTCCAAAACTTTAATTTTCTTCTGGTGAAGCCAGTCTTTTGTTGATTTGGATGTATGTTTGGGGTCATTGTCATTTTGAAAGGTGAAATTCCTCTTCATCTTCAGCTTTCTAGCAGAAGCCTGAAGGTTTTGGGCCAAAAGTGACTGGTATTTGGAACTGTTTATAATTCTCTCCCTTCAGGTGTAGTAAATGTATGTAGGCCAGGGCAAGAGGCTTCAGATTAGCTCATTCCTTTGACTCCTTATGGCCATTGCCGCAAGGACACATGTAAATAGAAAAGGAAAAGTTAAGGCGAGTGCTGACATTGCATGCAATCTGGAGGCATTGCTGCTACCAGCAGTCTGAGTTGGCAGCCAGCGCAGGTATGGAACACTTCTGCACCCACCATCTGATGCTCCATGCCTGTCATTGGCATATTAGTGGAGTGGCGGTCCTTACCCTGCTTTTTCTCTTTAGATGTGCCCTTTCTGTTCCCTCTCATCAGTTATTGTGTATAGTTAGGTGTTTTGATGACTGGTAGGTATGTACCTCTGCAGCATCATTCATTGTGTGTCATTTGGTGCTTTCAAGGGTGGTAGGTATGTACCTCTGCATTGTCATCACCAGTTATGTGCCTTATGAAAAGAATAATACCCCTGTGGATAGGAGTGAAGGTTTGGATGGGATAACTTGGTAATGCATATGATATACATATATGTAGTCTTCCAATACATTTCTCAAACATCAATAGTAATCTGTTTGCATTTCTTTCCTGTGCAGGTGTGTCCAGCTTGTGACATTGACATGGCTTCCTGAGCAGGAGAACAACAAATGAGAGTGTGGGTGTGTGGCCATTCCTACATTCACTGGGCTGCCAGCCATGCCTTCAGTAGTGAAAACCACTACAAACTGAGCTTCCCCACATCTAGTGTGATGGTATACTGGATTGCAAGAAGAGGTATGCATTGGAGCAGACTCCTGCAGGTGTTGGAAGAAAAGTGTTCCTTCTACCCTGAGCCTGACATTCTTGTGCTGCACATTGGAGGGAATGATGTCATCACTCACCCACTCAGAAGGCTACAGTTTCAAATAAGAACAATTTTTGAACACCTGCAGTTGTAGTGGCCACGTTGTCATTTTGTGTGGTCTGACATAATTCCTCACAGGATATGGAAAACAGGGAACAGCCAGCAGGCCAGACCTTTACAGAATGGGTTCATGCATGGCTTGAAGCACAGGGTTGGTCGATCAACAATCTGCCATGACAGAATCACCGCAGAAGATGTTCACCTTTTTAGAAGCAATGACATTCACCTAACTGAGGATGGCATTGCGTTGTTCTTGACTGACCTCAACAATGGCGTGATGACAGCTATGCATGATATATTGGTAACATACAGCTAATGAGAATGAATGGACAACAGCCATGACCAAGTATGACCAGTATGGTAAGAGACTCTATTGTTGTATTTTATGAAAACCGTTGTCACTACTGATGACACAGGAAAATAACTGCTAGGGAAATTGTACACATGCTGAGTATCACTTCATTTTCAGATTGTAAAAGAACTATCTGTATGCTGTGTGCAGGTACAGATAACCATTTGATTATGAATTATGTTATGTAAATTATGATATTTTTCTTAGTTTGGCAAATAACTATGGTAGAGAGATGGTGAACATGCTGAGTAAGAACAACTGTTTGAGGAGAGTGCCACATACAAGCTAATATGTCAATAACCATCCTGCACACATCACAGTTTGGTTACAATAATGGTTATGAGAGTTACAATTTCTTTTCTTATTGTGTTAAATAACTTTGTCAGGGAACATGTCATCAGGGCAAGTAATACCTCATTTTGAAGGCAGTATTAGTTACAGGATGGAAAAAGAACTGTGTATGCTGGACAAATGTACAGATATCACATTATGTTTAGGACTTTGGGTATGAGAATTATGATATTGTTTCATATTTGGTGAATAACTTTGTCAGGGAACATGTCAGAATGCTATGCAGTAGATCATTTTGAAGACAGTATTAGTACTTGCAAGATATAAAAAAGAACCGTATCTGTATACTGTACACATGTCCAGATATCACAGTTTGAGACCATGGTTATGAGAATTATGATATTTTTTCATATTTTGCTAAATAACTTTATCAGGAACATGTTATCAGGGTAAGTCATACCTCATTTTGAAGGCAGTATTAATAGTTACAGGATGGAAAAAGAACTGTGTCTTTATGCAGGGCAACTGTACAGCTATATTTTGTTTAGGACTTCGGTTCTGGAAATTATGATTTGTTCATATTTTGGTAAATAAGTTTGCTAGGGAGCATGTAATTTTGCCAAGTTATACATCATTTTGAAGACAGTGTTAGTCCTTACAACATGATACAAGAACTGTGTCTGTATGCTGTACACATGTACAGATATCATACTTTATTTATGACGTAGGTTATGAAAATTATACTTTTTTTCGTATTTCGGTAAATAACTTTGCTAGGGAGCATGTAATTGTGCCAAGTTATACCTCATTTTGAAGACAGTGTTGGTCCTTAGAACATGATAAAAGACCCATGTCTGTATGCTGTACAAATGTATAACTATCAAAGTTTGTTTAGGACTAAGGTTATGAAAATTATGATTTTTTTCATATTTTGGTAAATAACTTTGAAAGGAGCTTCTCAATGTGCCAACTAATACCTTATCTTGAAGGCAATATTAATAGTTACAACATGGTAAAAGAACTGTATATGTATGCTTTACACATGCACAGATATCAAAGTTTAAGACTTATGTTTATGGAAATTATGATTTTTGACATATTTTGGTAAATAACTTTGCAAAGGAGCATGTCAATGTCCCAAGTAATACCTCATTTTGTAGACGGCATTAACCCTTACAATATGGTAAAAGAACTGTGACTGCATGCTGTACACATGCACAGATATCAGTTTTAGTTTTGTAGGATTATGTAAATTATACATTTGTATTATTTCTCATTATTATGCCCATATCTTTGCAAGGGAACATGGGGAACGACACAAATGAGGCATCGTTTTGAAGATGACTTTGAGCCACACAACTTGTGCACTGATATGTAGTATCTGTCTGTTACAGGTGATGAAATAATATTCTGCTTTGTTTATCAATTATGAAAATATAATGTTAATCATATTTCTGTAAACATCTCCGTAACGGAGCATCACACAGCCATAGTTAAGGTATCATTTTAAAGCTAACATTCATACAAACAAATTAATTACAAATTGTATGGGTCTACATGGTACATTCACCAAGATATTGTGATTTGTTGCACAAAAAAATGTAAAAAATATGCACAATATCAGCGTTCCTTGGCAAATATTTAATAATGACATACACACTATCAACATCTACACTGTTGGAAAGGTGAGTGTCTACTGAACAACTTTTGCATTTACATTTCTAGTCTAGCTCTTATTATGAACATTTGTTTTCTGTATGGTATTACAAATGGATTTTCTGAAAATAAGCTCAGGCTGCACTGTTGTTCCTATGGTGGAAGTAAGCAGGCAGCATTTTCTGAGCTGCTCCGGAGTGAATGAGTTAAGATCATAGTGATTAAGTTGCAAGCTATTGACAGGTCATTAAAGATTGGAGACATAACATAATATCAGAGATCTCACATGTAGACTGCATACCAATCATAAATGACATTGTGAAGCCATACCTGTTATTCTGTCACCATTCCAGGTTTGTAAGGCAATATGCCACAATGGTACCTATTCTTGGGCCTTTGTCCACACAGTATTCATGGCTTTGTCCACATTCCTTGCTCTAAGAGGTTGTGAGGTATGAATGTCTGTAATAGTGGCAGCTGTATAAGTTGCTTAAAATATATTGCAGCATAGTAGTGCAGGTATAAATGTATTCTTGTTTTCCTTCTTTTTATCACAGGTGAACATGGAAGTGGTTCTGTGTCCCCTATGCAACCTGATGTCAGTCTGCCATCAGACTCTGCTGATGATGGTGGCCAAAGTGCGGCACAGCCGGGGATTACAGAAGCTGATTCTGACATAGAGGTCGACATCCAGTGACCCCCCCCCCCCATTATCAGCAGACACAGCCAGTATGCCTACACATACCCAGTCCACTAAGGTCATAGATATTGGACAGTTGGAGGGTGAGAACATTGACAAGAGAAGCATGGCTACTACAATAGCTTCAGTGATTGTTGACACTGGGCATAGTCAAACTGTTGGTGAGGTGCCACACAGGCAGATTGATATAGATTCTTGGAGTTGCTGAGAGCCAACATGGCCATGCTCGATCACGCTCTCAGAGTGGCAGTATATCCACTGCTCCAGCAGAGAGTGTGATGTCCAGACCTGCATGTAGCAGCCCATGGAGTTGTGGTCCTGAGTTTTCCTGTGAAGGGAGCACATTTAGCAGACATTGGTCACCTTTAGGTAGTAGCACAGCCTCTAACCTTGGGCATGGAGGTGCCAGTGCAACTCCTGGCAGAGCCAGTTCTCATGTTCAGGAACAGAGATAATGAACTATCAACTCTACCATGCATGGTTCACAGCTGGGCAACATACAGGCATGAAGAGCTAGGGCTGAGCTTGGCTGCATTCATGCAGATACACACCAATGTCACATTGAGGGCACCTACAGGCACACACGCAACATTTTCATGGTCCATCTTGTCTGCTTCCCTTGCTTACTCACACACACACACACACACACACACACACACACACACACACACACACACACACACACACACTCACCAGCATTTTGTGGCAGCCTAGGCCCCCTGCATCTCCACACAACACTCTGTGTAAGTGATAAGTGTGCCACATCACCATCATCTAATTTGTGGATTCAGGAATACTAAACCTATGTCCAACAAAATCACTGATTCTAGGCAGACCAGCACACAAAAATGCAAGATACCCGATCTTAATGTAATTGTAGTTTAATTAAGCAAAAACAGTACACTCACTTTTCGTTCTCCTTACAATGCAAAGAACTTCTTCAGATAAAAGTATCAAACAGTCAATGAAGTTTAAATCCATTTTTTGTAAAAAAACATGTGATTTACAAATCCAAGCCCATTGGATACTTAATTATTGAATTAAACTTCCTTAATTGATTTATCACTTAACCCTCAAGGGTCTTATTACCAACAACTTGTCCAAGTTTGTATAATACCTTATATCTGTATTTGTCCCCAAATAGAGTGCAAAAATGTGACACAATATCCAACAGTGCAAACCCATGTAATTTGTGAACTCAGTGTGGAATGCACACTTCCACTTTTGTTTATACACAATCACACACACACACACACACACACACACACACACAGTTGACTGCAGTGAGATTAGAACCTCTACCTATTTAAGTTTAAGGACTACAGATCAGAATTATTAGCGCACGTACCACAGCACAAGTCTTTTATGTAGGAGTGCAGGTGAACTTACAATACATGACATAACTAAGCCATGTGTTAGACAACATCTTGGGAGGCCTGCATAGTCACATTGCCTCATAGTGTCATCTGAGGCAAATAGCCTAGCAGATGGGTACTGTTTAGTAGCCTAGTTGGGGACAACAATACCCTTATTGAGCCTATTTGTCTGTTTGCATTTAGATAAACAAGGCTGTGATCACCATCGATTGGCCTTCTCTGTGGGGAGAACACAACATTAAATATTACAGCTTGTACAGCGTGTGATGTATGTGTGGAAAACTCAAGGTGACCCAGGGTGTTTTGCTTATTGGTATAATTGCTGGTGGGGAAATAAAGGGTTGGTTTGTCAATATATGTACATGTACTGCACCTGTATTGTGCCCTTATTTTGCAATGTTTCAACATGTAGTCTTAGGGGGTATATGGTCTCTGAGAATGATTGGGCACCGTACCTCTCAACTGTTCAGATTTTTTGCATAATGTCCAGATGTTTGACCCATATTTGTTGTCTGTTTCACACAATATTGTGATTTTCTGGAAAATCAATGGCAAATCATTGAGGACTGAGGTCAGTAAATAATGGCAGACATCTGAATTTCACACATCATATCCTTTAGATAATGCATGGGAATGCAACGCTTCTTTATCTATCACCTTTCTAAGTTTTATAAGTGCAATCTTTGAAAAGTGTATCTATTGTTGGGCATTTGTCCCCCATTGTTTGTTGCTGTATCCTGATTTTCTACCCTAAGAGCTTGCTAGGTATGTAGAGCACTATGGACACAAACACACACACACATATCTAAGCATTGGTAAGCACTGAGCAAAAGTGAGGCAACTTACTCACATCTGAGTTTTACTGGCTACAAACATCTGCATTAGAAGCTGGAGGTAAGTGAAACTTGCATTTTAATATTCTGTTAAGTACAAACTTGCAGATTTAAAAGTACTGTAGTTTCATTTTTTCTGTTGTGTGTGTTTTACAGTGTGGTCTGTGTCTCTCTGCAGTTAGAGTTCCCCACCCGCCCTCCCTGTTCGTGTGTTGGTGTTAGTGTTAGTGGTTCTGGAATTGCCTGCCCCTCCTGTAAGTCTGTATTAGAACACTCCTCCTGGGTCCATCTCATTTGCTCACTTAACCGAGTACAGTGAGATCATATTCTGAGTCTAGTGTTCACTCTACTTAATACAGTCTGTACTCTTGTGGAAGTAGAGGCTGGATTCTGCCCTTCTGAGCTGGGAATATCTGGTCACAGGCTTATTGTGCCTGCTTATTCGAATTGTTTCTTTCTGAAATTGGTGTGGCTTGTTGCTCTAGCATATACCAGATTCAGGCCTACTGAATCTAGCTTTGTTTGTATAACTTGAGCACTGATCAAGGCCATCTTTTTTGGAGAAGGTTCCCCTGCACCCTAGTAAGCAGGGGTGTGCAGTTAAAACTTATCTGATTGAAGACTGCTGGAACAGGGCTCAGTTTTGAGCCTTTTTCTGGATAATTGGGTAACTTGTTTAAATCAGTGTGTTCATTTTCTATTGTACTTTATTCATCTGCTTTTACTGTTTTGTATTTCTTCCTACTTTATTACTAGGGGCATTGTCTACAACTCTGATCTGTGATATATAACAATAAGTATCCTTTTCTGTGCATTTAAAGTGTTTTTGAGTGTATCTGCTTTATTTTCTTAAAAAAAAATATATATATATATATATATATATATATATATATATATATATATATATATATATTTGTTTCCCGCCTTTCTAAACTAGTATAGTCCAGTTTTCAGGTTAGTGCTGAATTCAGGGCTGTGTTACAAATCTGTGTTTGCCCACACCTTACTTGGATAGAAGGAAGTTCTCTGTTCACCTGTGAGAGAGGGGAGATTTCAGCAGCCTGTCTGTCCCTGGAGGAGTGGTTTCAGCCCAGAAATTAGTAGTTTATTGGCCATTTTGGGCTAATTTCTATCTCTTTCATTTCCCTGCTATAAATACCATATTTGCCCGGTATTGCATGCCGGGCAGCACTGGTTAGCTAGGGTAAAACTATTCCCATCTCCACAAAGTCTCCTCTTCAATTTTTCCCTTGGAATTAGACAAACTTTCAACTTAAGCACTCAAGCCACTTTTTTTCTCAGCCTGGCACTTCCTCAAAACTTATAGCAAGCACTTATAAACCCTAGCAATAGACCCTCCTGTATGGTACAGAAGAACAAGGCCCTCTATTTGACCTTACCAGCCATCCAGTAAAACAGTTCACTGTACCTATCCAGGCATGTCCAAAGGGCAGTGTCAGATGTACTCTCCAGTCCAACTGGTGAATCTGGGCATTTTGAGGCAATGTTACAACTGCCTCATGTACACAGACAACCTCCTCCTCCTACCACCAAACACTAATACATGTGAGCGATGCAATTATACGGCCAAACTGGAGGCTAAGCTCTCTCAACCCAAGACTGGATCAGACAGTCAAGAGGAGAAAGGAAATACTTGCATCACACCACCAGTCTCACATAAACCCATTAAAGCAGCACTGGAAAAAAACACACATAAATACATGAAAACATACTCGGAGGCACTAAATAAAAATCTGCAAAACCAACAAAGACCTCCAAAGCAAACATCCAAGCAACCAACACCTCCCAATACAAACCATGAAACACATACTTCACAAAACCAGTGTGCCATGCAATCACAGCCCTTAAGGCAAAATAACATACCCAACATACTAGTAATACGTGACTCTGTAGTCAGGCACACTGACGTCCCACTCACTAAGCCGAAAAAGGAGAAGATTACTGTTAGCTGCCTGTCAGGTGGCAGGATCTGCCACATAACACAAGCACTCTGGTCACTACAGAACAAGTACAAATATGACGCTGTCATTGTCCACGTTGGTGTGAATGACCTGAGCCATACCTCTCTGGACTACATGAAAAGAGACATGGAAGAGCTCTCTGATCACATAGCCCAGGCCGGTATGACCCTGACCCTGAGTAGCATCCTGCCCTCACCAAGAATGATACTACGGTATAAAGAAAAAAATCTCAATTTCAACAATTGGCTAAGTTTCTGATGTCATTCAAAGGGGATCCAGTGTCTGTCCGCCTGGGATGACATGCTCGACAAGCCACGCTGCTTCGATAGAGACAGCTTGCACCTGTCACCCTTAGGCTTTTGAATACTGGCCAAGGCTCTTGCCACCCCCATAGTGCCTTTTTTAGGCAAGGCTCAAAAGACAAACCCACCGCCGTAAATAGCACAAGTAACAAAAAACTGAGGGTAATGCTATTCAATGCCAGAAGTCTGAACCTCAAAATGCACACACTCGAGGGACTCCTCAGTATGGAGAAAATCGATATATGTGCAGTAACAGAAACCTGGTTTAAGGCTCCAGAGAGCACCCCAGCACTATTAGGCTACAACTCATATCATACATTTCAGCAACAGAACCCAAACCGAAATACAAAAGGCGGGGGCGTATCCATATTCATCAAGGATACCCACACCTCCAGGTTAGTGGCACAGCACGATGCTTCAGAGATCATCCACGTGCAACTAACAATGGGCAAAACTGCAATTCAAATTGTAGCTTGCTACAGATCACCCACCATGTCCCAGGACCCCCATTCCACATTTCTGGAAACACTGGGAAACATAAAGGTCCTACCAAACACCCTAATATTGGGTGATTTCAATTACCCAAACATTAACTGGGAGAACTACTCAAGTACTAACTCCCTTGCCCAACATTTCCTAGAATTTATAAACTCAAACACCCTAGTTCAACTGGTCAACACACCCACCAGAGGTGACAACATATTGGACCTGGTCATCACCAACATGAGCGACCGGTGTTCCACACCAGAGGTCAACCCCTCGCTGGTTAGATCTGACCATAAACAAATCACTTTGGATATCCACATTCCGCCCCCACCCCCTGACAAAAAAACCACCGTGAAAAACTTTTCAAAAGCAAACTTCACGAAACTTAAGACCGAGGTGGAAAGTTTTAAAGCCCCCATGCTGAAGGATAACACTGTCCAAGCTGCAAAATCTTTCAGTAATGCATTGTATGGGCACCTACAAGAATGCATGGATCATGCCATCCCAAGGAAAACCAAGACTCACTCCTCCAAGAAAAGGAAACCAGTCTGGTGGACTCCTGCCATAAACAAGCTACACAATAAAAGGAGGAAACTAGTACAGAAAAGAGTAAAATCCCAAGAAGGGAAGACATCCCTGATCAGTATCAGCAAGAAACTTCGATCCCTCATGAAATCATCCAAGGTGCGCTTTGAAAGAAAAATTGCCAAGGACTCCAAAGATAACCACAAGGCATTATTTAGCTATGTCAAGAATCTAAGTGGCAATGATCATATCTGCTCGGAGTTAGTGCAGAATGGCTTAAAATACACTGAACCTACCAATATCGCCAATATCCTGGCAGACAAGTTCAGCGCAAACTTTACCCCCCTCTCACCCCCAAGAGGGCCCATAACCATACCAGAAGAATGTAGAGTCCCTGAAATCACAGACACTCAGGTTAAAACAGCCCTCTCCAAAGCCAAAAACACAGTATCAATGGGACCGGACAGTGTCCCAGGCTGCGTCCTACACGAGCTCAAAGACGAACTAACCCCTCACCTAAACACACTGTTCAAACTCAGCCTCTCCACAGGCTACTTACCCATAGAGTGGTGCACAGCAGAGGTAATTCTGCTTCACAAAGGTGGAGCCACAACAGTCCCCGGGAACTATCGCTCTATAAGCCTGACTAGCTAGGTCTGCAAGGCTATGGAGTGCATCATCATGGAACTCATTAACAGAGATATTGGGAACCTCCAAACACTGGACCCTACCCAGTTCGGCTTTGTTAAGGGCAGATCATGCCTCCTAAACCTGGTGGACTACTTCTTTGAGACAGTTACCAAGGCTACAGATGAGGGAAAAGTGGTACACACAGTCTACCTAGACCTCGCAAAGGCCTTTGACACCATTCCCCATTCTGGTATTATAGACAAGCTCACCAGCCTGAACATAAATCCCTGCATCACAAGATGGGTAGCCAGCTGGCTCATGGACAGAACCCACATGGTGAGAGTTATGGGAGCTAGGTCCGACTCTAAATCCGTTACAAGTGGAGTTCCCCAGGACTCAGTCCTAGGACCTCTCCTGTTCGGCATATACTTCTCAGAGGTACAGGCAAGCACAGGAGGACTATGGCTGACCAAGTTTGCAGACGACTGCAAACTAGGGGCTAAAATTGACTCTCCGGCTGACACAGACATCCTCCAAAAGGGTCTCATGGAGAAGGATACCTGGTGTCAAAATCATGGCCTCAAGCTAAATACCAAAAAGTGCATAGTCATCCCCTTTGGAAAAAACAAAATACCCACAAACTACTACATAGGTGGTAGTCCCCTAAATACGGAAGATGTGATAAGGGATCTGGGGACCCAAGTAGACAGTAATCTCACCTTTGATCATTACATTGCCAAAGTGGTTAGAAAATCCTTCTACGTGGCCCACCTAATCACAAAAGGGTTTGCATCCAGATCAAAAGAGGTCATTGTGCCCCTCTACTCATCACTCATCAGACCCATCATAGAGTACAACGCCCCATTTGGGATGTACTTTACAAGACACCTGCAACAGCTGGAAAGACCTCAGAAGTACCTCACCAAGAGGATCACTGGCCTCAAACAGATGCCCTATGCAGCTCGACTGAAGAAATTACAGCTGTACTCGGTTGCATACTGCCTACTCAGAGGTGATCTCTGCCTGACATACAAGGCCATGTCCAACCCAGAATGAATGGACATGCTCCACCTAAAGAAAACCTTATCCCCACAAGCCACATGCTCTAGGGACCTCAACCTCACCACAACAATAAATAGGACGTGCTGGAGGGATAGATTCCTGTCCCAGAGATTTCCCATGCTTTGGAACAAGATCCCAATCTACATTAGGCAGAGCACCTCGCTAACACTCTCTTCAAAATAAATCTTGACGAGTGGATGGGAAACAGAAAGTTTATCTCGGGGATCAGTTCAATGGCCCTGCTGGACAGAGGCACAGGGAACTAATCTAAGGGGGTGGCGAAAGCCAACACATTCTGGCTAGGCTTATAAATACCTTTGAGCAGATAGCCCAGTACCTACCTATGAACCTATATTATATATACCTGCTACAACAGCCCAGGCCAGTCCTACCCCTAATCCAAGATGCGTTTCCCAATTGCTAGCAGCATTGATTTAATGTATCCAGTGTGTGCTGTTGGAGTTCAGACATAAATTCTATTACTTCTTGCAATGTTTCTGCTGTGCTGCTCTCCCTGCAAAACACTTAAGCCTTATCAAAAAGTTTTAAACATGCAGCACATCATGCAAATATGGAATTAAGAAAAGACAGAGTTGATAACAGTATGGGAAGCAGAGTGACACTCTGTACAACACAGCCTATTGCTAGTACACATCCAAAACCTCTACCTATATCAGGATGAGAACCCTCAACAGCATTAGAGATTCATCAGAAAGGATGGCTGCCTTAGTCCTTTTGGCCACAGAAGCAGCTTGCCAGAATAGGGATCATTCTTCATACAACTACCTGAATAACAATGTACATTGCTATACATGTGTTACCTAACACATGCAATGTATAATAAAATCTAGAGTATGCTGGAAATGTGAGGGATAATAATTGTGACAAACACCCATTTACCGTGGGTTTGTGGGCAGCATCAATGAGTCACTCTTATACCATTTACAAGGGGACACCCCTGTTTTTTGGGTGTGAGGGAACAAAGCACATCTACTGTTAGGATGCAGACAAGTCTGAATTTAGAAACTGCAATGTGTAGCTTCACTTTCTAACTTCTGTCTTGAATGATGTACCATAATCTGCTGCAGTTGTACTGTGTGAAGGTTTCATACATGAGGCCTACTACTTACAAATGGATGCATACTAGTAAAATAGTGTCAGTAGTCATGTTACTTAATTTTCTGTACAAATACACCACTATTTACTTGCATACTGTACCAAGTTCATAGATACAAAGTATATTTCGTAATACTTCACAAGACTATAGTGAAGGTTAAGGACCTATGATGCAAATGCAGCAGGTGACACAACTGTAGTTCAGGGCTGACTCTGTCTGATGCAAGCAGTGTACAGCCAATACATGGATAGGTACAGGTTGTGTGAGTTGCCTGGCATTTTTTTAATGTATGTATGTGAGTAGAGGAAAGGTATTAGTCCCTGGATCCCTAAGTGGTCAGTGAATGTACTATGCATTGTCTCTTAACCAAAGCAAGGACATATTGAGCATGACTATTTCTGCCAACAGGGGCTTGAGGTCCCTTCTCCAAGTCCTTATGTGACTGTGACTGTGGTCACATAGGTGCTTGTGAGTGGATCTGTGTCCCTTCCCCTTACTGATCCTGCTGCAGCTGTTTCTACAGGATCAGACTGTGGAACATAGCACATATGTAAACATTTGTGCAAGGTTCCACCAAATATATCTAGGCACCAGAACCTTGACTTCAGAACCCCAAACACACTCTCTATGATGTTCCTAGTTTATGCGTGTGCCTCATTATGGCAGTCTTCCATGAGGGTGTGGGCATTTCTGATCGTTGTCATCATCCATGGATCCAGGGCATAACCAGCATCCCCCAGTAAATGACTCTGTAGGATGTCCCCTCTAGCAAACATCTGGTACAGCTGTGATATATGCCAGATATGAGAATCATGATAACTGCCAGGGTTGCCAGCACACACATTCAAGATAATCCACTGCAAACTGTACACAACTTGGTGGATGCTGGAGTGGTATCCCTTGTGGTTAATGTAGATTTTTTCCCCTGCTCACCAGGTGCTGCCTTGATATGTAACAAGTGCAATTTCTGGCACTCAGTACTTCACTGTAGTGCACTAAATGGTAGAACTGTTGCATATTGCTGGCCTGTCCTCAAGGGTAAGGAGAAATTATATGCCCTCACTGGCTTGCAGGTGTATGGCATCCAGGAACTGGTGGAGTATCCTAGATGCTGGTGCCTGTGACACCCCCATCATGTCCCCAGTTGGTCTTTGAAAAGTATCTGTAACTAATATCCTAAAGGCTACATATACCTTAGTTTCCAATGGGATGGGCTCCCCCTTGGTTGGCTCTGACTACAGGGTGGCAGAGCTCACAAAGTTTCTGTAATATGTGCCTGTCTACCCTGTAGTGCTTTACAATCTCCAACTCATGTAGCACCTGGAAGGTTACCCTGGGCCTGAACACTTTTCTCCTTCTCAGCCTAGGTCTACTGTCAGCATCACCAGCAGCATTGACATCAGCCTCTAGTACATGCAGATGTAGAATAGCTGCAGCAGCCCCTAGCATTATCTCAGTTAAAATTTCCAAATCTCTACTCCAATGGTCTTGAAGTATCGAGAGAAAATCAGAATGTAGGCTGTATGCATACTTTATACACTTCTTGGGTAAGTCCACCATATGGGATTGACTGATTAAGATGGAATTCAGCTGCTTAGGATATGATTAACATGATTTAAAGGTCCTGCTTCAGTGCACAATAGTGTGGTGTGGGCACTGGCACCCAGCAATGTGCAACTGTGCATAACTAAGTTAAGGCATGTACAAATTTTATATTTTCAACCTTATCGTGAAACATACAGAAAATGATAATTACTGTTACACTTCATTTCTGTAAGCTGCAATGTCAGACAGTATGAGAAAAGTTGCAGAACCCTGCACTTAAACCCAAGACTACCTGCACTCCAGTCCAATACCTAACACCTGGTGCAACAGGAGTAGTTATGTAAAGTCCTATAATTGGAGGATATGAGCAGAGCGCAGCCCTGCTTAACAGTGTCGAGCTCATGTCTGATACGTGAGTGGTCTACTCATGCAAACAAGCTATGCATTGCTATAACTATTTGTATGAAGAAATGCACTGTATAAGCACATGCAATACACCCAAGAAAACAACAAAGTTACCAGACACACTTCCCTGGTGTTATCGGCATCCATGGGAAACATAAACACCTTGTATGAGCTTACACAAAGTGAACAGGCCTACACAGTTCCTGCTTTTTGCAATTCAACAAATCCACTGATTTTTGCACTCATTTGCATAATATCTGTGCTGAAAGCCTGTAAACTTCACAGTTAGTAGCCATGTAAACCAGACAACAGCACAGGAGCACTACTTTAAAGATACAGGGCAGGGTATTATTGTACCAATTGTGACACTACATTATACTTCTCTTTTCAATGACATTTCTGTTATATATATTTAAAACCTTTTTGTGATGCACTGTGCAAACATGTGGTAAAAAGTATTTTAAATGTATAGTATTTTGACACATTCCCGTGATGTTTTTGGATATTCACAGTGTATAGATTTGCCATTATATGTGTGTTGTTACCTTGTCATGAGCATTCTGTCCATATTTTTGAACTTTTGCATTCCCTTGCTTCTGTGTAGACTTTCACGTACATTACCAACACATACACGGAGTCTACACAGTTCTATTGAAAGTTGTTGGATCACTCCACCTTGTTGTTTTGCTTCATTAGCACAAATTTCAGCTACTTATGCTAAAATTTGCATTCCATGAAAGTTTCCTTTATTGCATGCCAATTTTTATGATTGCATGCCACTACACGGAATTTACTGAATCTAAAACTCACATACCTGTGTTTGCATCATGCTGCAACACACACAAAAATGAACTTGTAAACTCTGTTGAATTTGCACCTATACCAGTGAACAGATGATGAAACCATTTATTTTTTATGTTCATATTAAGCTGGTGTATTCAACAACTCCTGATATTTTACAAACAAAAGAAGCCTTAAATATCTATCTGGTTATCATTTTCGCAGAATGTCTTCCTCTAACATGTCTACATATATGATATTTTAAGTATATTATGTTCTTCTAAGATCCATGTTATCATTTCTTTTTATGGACTGATGAAGTTATCCTGTTATTCTTTATTAATCAGTTGTCCACTTATCTGGCTTCACTCATCTCTATATAATAATGCTTCTAGTAAAGAACTAAAACATGATTTCTTCGGTAAATTGGGTAAAGTGTGTGAGCTAAATAGGAAAGTTATTTTAATCTTCACTGGTTTTATTTGAAAAAATATAGTTTCATAATCAGTGAATGTTTTTCTTTCCTGCAAAACTGTATGTGAAAATTATGATTAAAAGTTATTTATTATCACATACTGACTTTTAAACAAATAACCCTCAGACTGGTCTAAATATGTGGCTAAAAGAAATCCTTCAGTCATGGTAAACTGCCATGGCTAAAACATTTTTTTCACTTAAAAGATGCATTCCAATGGGATCTTTTAACAAGGCAGGTAATAAGTCCATACTTAAATAAGTAAACATTTTAAGACAAGGCAGGTAATAAGTCCATAATTAAATAAGTAAACATTTTAAGACTGTCTAACTCAAAATATTGTCTTCTGTACCATAAATTCAAAGTAACTTATATTAAGCTTGCAAATATCTATCTACATTTAGAGAACACATAATGACAAAAAATAAACCTGGTCAATGCACTGCAGATACATTACTGTGTGCAGAGGCATGCTAATGTATTGTACATGCCACAGACATCTCATACCCTTCATTTAAATACACTGAAGCAGGTACATGAAAGTAATCCATTATTTATAAAAAGGTAAGATGTTTCTTTTTATATCCATTCAAATGTACTATGATAATAAATATTGATTGACCATTATTATAGCAAGACTTTTACACTCCTGGCAAAATGTATTGTGGGTCTATACCTTGAAGTTTCAACTTCACAACTTGACAAAACAAGCCAAAGAAAGCTGAAACTCAACGAAGAGACCCCCAAAAAATGTTCCTTTATTTTTTTGTTTTATATCCCCATAACCTCTTACTTACATACATGGTAACATATACGTCATAGTCATACAATTTAAGAGAGAAAATATGAACAAAAAAGTAATCACTGTAGGAATGCAAATAGAAACAGTACCAACAGTTATTTCATATGCAGAATAGCAGGTGGAATGTTCAACATCAGGAAGTCGAAGTGAATGAGTTTGGACCTACTCCACCTTATACAGAATATTAGTAAGTTACATTCCTTATACCCCTGGCATTGTATAGAATATTTGTTTTAGTGGTATCACTCAAATTATTTTCACCTAAAGCTGTTACATCTAATCTCTGCTATAAGGAAAGCACTGAAGGTTTCAGACTCTATTTTTCATTGACAAGTTTTAGGCTGGTGGTTGTAGTAATTTATAGAAATATGAGAGAAGTATCACTGATGTCTACAAATGAGCATAACAAAAGCAAGATTCATAAAGGCTATTTATGCTAATCTGAAATGCCTTCATTATAATGAGATGCAAAAATTACATTTTCTAAAGCTGTGTACTAATGAGTTGTTACTGTGATTCATAAAACAATATCCATACGCACATCCATTGTTGAAAGTGAGTCTTCACCTTTGATATCTGAGTTGCAGTCCACAAACACACCGCCAGTTTTCCCTTTAGCAATTTTCCAAGTATGTACAAGAACTTCCCTGACACACAAATGAATTATTTCCCTAAGAAACCCCTTCATCAATGTGTACAAATATGCACAAGCACCAAAATGAAACACATCCCCAATTATCCCTTCAGCAATGTGTCCAAGTGTGCAAAAGCACTAAATGAACCATATCCCCACTGATCCTTTCAGCAATTGGTCCAGGTATGTACAAACACCAAAATGAGTCATTGCCCCTACTTATCCCTTAAACAGTATGCCAATGTATGCTTAAGGACCAAAATGAAACATTTCCTGAAGTGATCTCTTTAGTAGTTTGCCCAAATATGCTCAACGACCAAAATGAAACATTTCTTGAAGCAATGCCTTCAGTTATATGTTCAAGTATGCACAACCACTAAAATGAAACATTTCTCCAATGATTCCTTCAGTGATGTGTTGAAGTATGCACAAGGACTAGAATGAAAAACTTCCCTTACCAATCCCTTCAACAGTATGGCCAAGCACCAAAATGAAATATTTACCTTGCTGATCCCTTCAACAGTAAGTCAAAGCATGCTCAAGGACAAACATGAAACATTTCCCCAATCAATGCCTTCAGTTGTATGTCCAAATATGCACAATCACCAAAATGAAGCATATCCCCAATGACACTTCAACAACTTGCCCAAATATGCACAAGCACCAGAATGAAACATATCCCCACTGATCCCTTCAACAGTTTGTCCAAGTATGTACAAGCACCAAAATTAAACTTTTCCCCAACCCATCCTTTCAGGAGTTTGTCCAAGTATGCACAAGCACCAGAATTAAATATTTGTCCCAACAATCACTTAAATAGCCTGCCCATTGTATGAAAAGCATTTCAGTGACTCCAACTGAAACATTTCCTCCAAAGACAACTTCAGTAATTTGTCCATGTATGTACAAGCATTTAATTGACTCCAACTGAAACATTTCCTCTAAAGACCACTTCAGCAATTTGTCCATGTATGCACAAACATTTGACTGAATCCAACTGAAACATTTCCTCCAAAGACCACTTCAGTAATTTGTCCATATATGCACAAGCACTTCTCTGACTCCAAATGAAACATTTACCCCAGCTATCCCTTCAGTAAGTTTGTATGTGTCTGCACAAGTACTTCACTGACACTAGATAAAAACTTTCACCCAGTGATCCTTTTAGTAATTTGTCCAGGTTTGTACAAACATGTTCCTGACATCAAATGAAGCATTTGCACCAATGACCGCTTCAGTAGTCAGCCCATATATGCACAAGCACTTTCCTGACACCAAAGGAAACAGTTCCCTAATGACTGTTTCAGTAGTCTGCCCATGTATGCACAAGCACTTCACTCACTCCAAATCAACATTTCCCCAACAATCTCTTCAGTAGTTTTTCCATGTATACACAAGCATTTCACTAATACCAAAAGAAATGTTTCCCCCAGATATCCCTTCAGTAATTTGTCCATGTCTGCACAAGGGGTTCCTATTAGATTGTCAAAACTCCATTTACGGAAATACAAAATCATCGACACATATTGCACAAAATACATAATCATCGAATATGCAAAACCACGAAATACGAAATGTCGAAGTGTTTTGGTTGACCCGTCTGCGGTATAGCTCTGTAAGGTAAGTGTGCGATAGTTCCGGACATTAGGGTTAGGGTGCGGGTTAAGGTAAGTGTATAGATAGGTAATGTGTGTAAGATTTAGTATAGTGTTAGAAGTAGGGTTTTGTTAAATGTATTTATGTGCATTATTTATTTTGTTTGTGTATATCTCCATAGGGGAAGTGTGTGGTAGTTACAGACCTTAGGGTTAGGGAGGGGTTAAGGATAGTGCATAGATAGTCGTGTATGTGGGGTTTAGTGTAGGGTTAGAAGTTGAGCTTTGGTGCTTTACTTTAGGGTTAGGAGTAGGGTTTGGTTAGTGTGTGTATGTAGTTTATTTATTTTGTTTGGGTAGGTAGTATGTAGCGGGTGGTGGGGTTAGCTGACTATGCACGTTCGATATTTTAAATTTCGTGGTTTAGTGCGTTCGGTATTTACGCAGTTCGAGTAATACGTGTCAATGTATTGGTATTCTGTGTAATGGATTTTCATTCATTTAATATAGACCCCTGCACAAGTATTTCCCTGACACCAAGTGAAACATTTCTCCCAAAGACCCCTTCAGTAATCTACCCATGTATGCACAAGAATGGCCCTGACACCAAATGAAATATTTTCCCCTCCTCTCCCAACTACGCATTGTCCTGTTAAATTGCTGCTTACTGGAAAAAGGTCAGGGATATTTACACATTCAGTATGCAAATTCATTTTGGATTCATCCTTATGCATCCTACTGATACACAAATGTGTAATGCACCTTATCTGCATAGTAGTTGTCCCCTTTTGCATATGCCTTAACCATATTTCACTTTTGTGACAGGGATTCATGTTTATAACATGGCCTCTGTGTTTCTGTAGTCATTCTGAAAGTCTGTAATTTGTATAACAATGAGGCACTGTTCTTTGTGAATTATTGCTACGAAAATGTGAAGTCCCAGACTATGAATACTGGCCTTAGACTCTCCAATCTACAGAATGTTAGTAACAAGATGCTCCTTACAAGGTAGAACAGCATATCTTTTAACATTATCTGGCACCCTACACAATTAAACAGTGCATAATGTGAATTTCTACATTGTCTAATCTGGTGCAGAACCATGTGCTCCAGGTAAAGTCTGGGAAAAATCATATAAATAACTATTTTACTGTTCTTTTGCTCATCATGGAGAATTACTATTCGTATGTGGTGATCTTATGTTGTAGGATTCAGACTGTTGCTCTTTTCTGAGTTCTTCCAAAAATTAAACTTAGGTTAAATGAGTAGGATCTCAGCTCCACTCTGGCTGAAGCAATGCTGCCATTCTGTCTTCGGCTTTCCTCTGGTCCACCTGTTTATAGCCCTCATACAGCTTCTGCTTCTGATTTAATCCCTTCTGTTCATCATTGTTTGAAACCAAATGTGATCTATTTCTGTGATGAGAAATTTTCATTAGAACTGCTGCTTTCTGATTGCCAACAATATTGATTTAGGTTTAAAAGTGTGTGTGGGGGGGGGGTAGTGTCGCCTTATTTAGGTTTAAAAGTGGGGGTAGTGTTTCCTTTACATTATTGATGTGCATCCATGACAGACTAGTAGTTCGTTTTGGGTCCTGACTGAATTCACTTCAACTCTCAAACATCTACTCTCATAACTACCTTAGAATGTGACACTTGTGTACAGATGCTGTCATTCATTTGTTTGACAACACAAATGAAAAACAAAAATTGAGCTACAGAGCAAATGTGTAACTGCATATTTCTGAGAAGCACATTTGATTATATTCAAGCTTTATATAGTGTAGATATGCAGGCATATACAGAAAAATTAATGTTTGACTGAAAAGTTAGCAGTTGTGAAATTGTGCAAGCCTGCATTATTGTGGGGGGTGTCTATGTATGAGTGTGCATGGGTTATGAATTAGTGTTCATAGATTCATTAGGTTGTACTACCCAAACCAGTTTTGTCCTCATGTGCAATAGAAGTCAGTATGGTGGTGGTATGTTAATAAGGAGTTAGATAAAGGTTATTTGTGGGGGGTAGTGTTAGTTGAAGATTAGTTAACTTACTGTCAGTCTCTGATAGGAACAAGTAAGGGAATAGATTAGGTGTTGTGCCTTATTGGTTATATGGGTGCTCTGTGTCCTTTTGTCCTTTTTAATGTAATTGTTAGGGAGAGGATGTTTAGCATCATAATGTGTATGGTTATGCTTAGGGATAGGGGTAAGGGTAGGGTTAGGCTAACGTTCAGCACACATAAAGTAGCAGCTTAACCTTACTCATGTCTAATATCCCTAACTTTGCTCCTAACCCTCACCCTTCATATTATATTATCTAAAACATTTTCCCTTACAGTATCACTATTCAGACCACTTTTGATCTTGGTTTTCTAGCTGAGAAGTATTGACAGTGGAAGAAAAGTTGTCAGTGTTTTGTGATTCTCTTATTATATGTGTCTCATATTTGCATTGTCACTCATTTGCATATCTCGCATTTGTATTGTCTACCAGTCATGATATAGCTGTACAGACAGAGATTATCAACAACGCTATTTAATGTAATACCAATAACTTTTAAGAATATTCAGTTTATACAACAATACCTGGGCATATCAAAAAAGAAAGCAATACGGGGTATATATCCAATCAGTGGAATTATTTTGCTGATATATGTACATTTACCTGTGCAGTAATGTAGACCTAAGGCCAGGTTCATTAACACCTACATGACAGCATAGTATTTGGTATTCATTAAATGGCTCTACATGATGTGCAGAGCAGCCAAACAAAGGGAAATGGCAGCATATGCTAATAAAAGCAAAAGAGCAGAACTACATGCTAATCAACCAATCGAGCATGGAGAAGCTATTTTGGAGGCTATAATGCAACTGTGTACACTCAAATGTAGGATTTTGACCTATACACCTAAATTCTTTGTAATATCGTTACAATTACACTTATGTTAGGGGTTGCTGTTGCTGTTCTTATGTTGTATGTGCAGCAGACTTTAAATCAGGGTGTTACTGATGCTGCTGCTGCCAGACATCTGGAAAAATTAGAACGGTGTTTAGACCATTTACTTATGATCAACTTCATGACACAGACACTGCTGAGAGATACAGGGTGGACAGGGAGATACGAGGAAATATCCAACCTCTGCTGCCCCCACCTCAGGCCTCATGGAAATAATGTGGGACCCATACCAGTGGAAACTATGTAATGTGTGTGTAGCATTATGTGCACTAGCTACTGGAACTTTCTGGAGACCCATAGCTGATATATTAGGGGTGTGACAGTATCAACCTCTAGAATATTACATCAGTTTTAAATGCAATGCTACTAAATGAAAGGGATCACATCTGTTTCCCACACATCTAACAGAAATGAGCAGAACTATGCACACATTCTATGCAGTACCACACTTCCCTGAAGTGTTGGGTGCCATAGATTGCACACACATAGAAATAAAAGCCCCACCCAGTGAACAGGGAAGAGGTACATGAAAAGAAAAGATTTTCAGTCCATAAACTGTCAGGTTGTCTGTAATGCTGAAGGAAACATCTACAATGTCTATGCATGATTGAGCTCAATGAATATGTGCCCCAGACAGGTATATCCCTAGCTTTAAGCAACATCTTACTGTCATCCAGAATGATGCCTCAGTACAAACAGAAAATTATTGACTTTCACAACTGGCTTAGTTTATGGTGTCATTCCAAGGGGATCCAGTACCTGACAGCTTGGGAGGACATAACTGACAGACCACGATACTTTGCCAGAGATGGCCTTCATCTGTCTCCCCTGGACTTCAGGCTTCTGGCAAAGGCTCTTGCCTCCCTCATAGTGCCTTTTTTAGACAAAATCATGAGGGCAAAATTACCAATGTGAAAAATTCTTTTAAATGAAATTTAAAGGTTATGCTGCTAAACGGTAAGAGTCTTAACATGAAACTGCACTCATTGCAAGCATTCATCACCCTGAAAGATGCTGACATTTGTGCAGTCACTGAAGCCTGGTTCAAAGCTGTGGAGAGCACCCCAGCCTTACCAAGTTACCTGTCCTACCATACTTTCAGACCCAAAATAGAGGGCTACAAAGCCAAAGGAGGTAGAGTTTCAATATATATCAAAAACATACACATCTCCATACTGGTCAAACAGAATGACGGACAGGAGACACTCCAGGTGCAGTTAACTGTTGACAAAACACCTATTCAAATCATAGCTAGCTAGAGATCCCCCCAACCATGACTCAGGATGCCCACTCCACCTATCTGGACTTACTTGAATCCATCAAGATTCAACCCTCTACCCTGATCCTGGGTGACTTTTACTACCCAACCACAGAGTGGAAAATACCCAACCACAGAGTGGAAAACCTATTTTAGCTCAAACATGAATGCCCAAAGATTCCTAGACTTTGTCAGTGCCAATGCATTATATCATCTGGTTGACTCCCTCACAAGAGGTGAAAATATCCTGGACCTGGTACTAATCAACATGAGTAGACTTTGTAGCACCCCTACAGAGTCAACCTCCTTCATAAGATCCAACCATAAAGCAAATCACTTTTGAAGTCACTATCTCCCTTGCCCCCCCACCAGGGTTGAACAAAAAAAACTTTTCCAAAGCTGACTACAACCTCCTGACAGCAGGTATAAGCAGCTTCACAGCCACCACCTCTTCAGTTGGAACAAGCACTAATGTCCAAGCCTGCACCAGGAAATTACATGAGCACCTATATAGTTACATGGACTCAGCAATGCCTGACAGGACCAAATCATCTTCCTCAAGGAAGAGTAAACCTGTCTGGTGGACAGCAGCAATAAACAGACTGTATAATAAAAGGAAAAAAAATGCTGTCCAGGACCAAGAAAGAGCAGGTGCCAAGTTGGAAGCAATCTCTCCTTTGTCTGAACAAGCAAATAAGATCTCTGGTGAAATCCTGTAAGACTAACTATGAGTCCAAACTGGCCACATCCACTATGGACAATCACAAGGCCTTCTTTGTATATGTCCTCATTCTCAAAGGTAACTCCCATATCTGTTCTGAATTGTTGGTCAAGAATACCAGATACAAAAATGCCATAGATATAGCCAACCTGTTGCCAGACAAGTTCAGTGAAAACTTCACCCCTTTGTCCCGCCCCCCCATCAGTAAACCAGGACATCCCCAGCACCTGATAGTTTACTATCATTATTTTGAATGGCAAAACATTTGCCATTTGAAATAATGAAAAGTTAAACCGAAACGAAACTTTTTGAATGTACACAATGTCACCCCAAATGATTGACACATTTGAGTCGACGTTGTCGCCAAAAATGTCACGTGATAGCCGTATAGGAGCTGATGTAAATCAAACTCCTATACGACATATCACATTTTTGCAGGGGGGCAAGCCCCACACCTCCTGCTACTAATATAGTCCAACACTGAGATCGTACTACAGTGGGGATATGTATGAATTTCCAATCCCCACTGTACCGCGGTCTCCGTACATATAATCAAACACACTCATGCAAATGCAGTACTGCATTCGCATAAGTGTGTTAGACTATCCAATACACATTACATTTTCTGAACAGCATTCTGATTTTCAGCAGCATAACTGCCGACAGAATGTCGTTCGCACAAATGATAGTAAACCGCACCTGCTCCCCTCTCCTCATCACCAGAGAGCAGGTCATTAATGCTCTCTCAATGGCAAAAAATACAGTCTCCATGGGACCTGCCAACATCCCTTGACTGTATCTTACATGAACTCAGGCAAGAGCTCTCAGCATCACTAGACACACTATTCAAACAAAACCTGTGCACTGGCTTCATCCCAGCAGAATGAAGAACAGGCACTGTCATCCCTCTACACAAAGGTGGAGCATCCACTGACCCAGGCAATTATAGGGTCATTAGCCTAACTAGCCTGATCTGCAAGGCCATGGAACACATTATCATGGACCTTATAAACAAGGACACTGGCAACCTCCAAACGTTTGATCCCACATAGTTTGGTTTTGTCAAAGGGAGATTATGCCTGTTAAACTTGGTCAACTTCTTTGAAAAAGTCACCAAAGCCATGGATGAGAGGAAGACAGTGCGCACTGCCTACCTTGACCTAGCCAAAGCTTTGGACACTATTCCCCACTTGGGCATAATAGATAAACTCTCCCAGCTAGGCATCATCCTGTATGTTACCACATGGATAGCTAACTGTCTCACTGATAGAACCCACTCAGTCAAAATAGGGGAAGCCAATTCTAGAATAGACCCATAACAAGTGGCGTATGCCAAGGATCTGTCTTGGGGCCTCTACTGTTTGACATATACATTTCTGAGGTGCTAGCCAAAACCAGTAGTCTGTGGCTAACCAAGTTTGCAGATGACTGCAAGCTGCACACTGTCATAAAGTCTCCTAGTGATGTGAATATCCTCCAAGAGGGCCCTTACCAAACTAATGACTGGTGCCAGAAGCATGGCCTCAAACTGAATGCCAAGAAATGTGTCATTATCCCCTTTGGGGAAAATGGCATCCCCAAAAAGTATCACATTAATAATAACCTACTAGCATGCAATCAGTCATGAGGGACTTGGGCACCAAGGTTGATAGCAACCTGACTTTTGACCACCATGTTGCCTCCGTTGTACAGAAGGCTTTCTACATAGCCCACCTCATATGTAAGGGTATTTCATCCAGGAACAAGGAGGTCATAACATCCCTGTATCCCTCCCTTATCAGACCCATTATCAAGTACAATGCCCCCTGCGGCATGTACCTTGCCAAACAATTGCAGCAGTTGGAGAGATCACACAGGCTCCTGACCAGGAAAATCCAGGGAGGCAAACACCTATCCTAAACAAATAGACTAAAAGCCCTGGCCCTCTACTGAGTCTCATACAGACTGCTCAGAAATTACCGGTGTCTGGCATACCAGGACATCTCAGATTCAGCCTTGATGGAGTTGCTGCATATCTGTAAATCAAACTCCACTCGCACAACCAACACACAAGGCCTCAACCTGGTCTGTGACATTAATAGAACTTTTTGGCAGGATAGATTTGTGTCCCAATGACTCCCCCATCTGTGGAATAGACTCCTTCTCCATGTCAAGCAGAGTACCTCACTAGCCCTCTTTAAGAGGAACCTGGATGACTGGATGGGAAACAGAAAATATGCCTCTGAGATCCCACCTGTCTCCCTGCTGGACAGCAAAAACAGGTGCTGACTTTGTGGGAATATGGGTGAAATTCTTGGCTAGGCTTATAATGGCCTTCAGGCCAATAGCCTGGTACTGTCCTATGAACCTAGGTAACCCAGGATGTTTACAAGACTCACAGATATTGCAAACTTCTGAGGTGTATAAAGGTTTATTAGGGATGACATTCCTCAAGGACATCTAGTTTAGGAATGCAGATTATGAGACCCATGAGAAACCCACACAACACTGAGCAAGGACAAAACAAGGCACACTCTCAAATTAAGGATGTCACAGTACTTGTGTTTGGTTTGCTTAAATCAAGGTTCCAGTGTCTACACATATTAGGAGGTGCACTGCAGCATGACACAGGCACCTCTGCTGAAATACTTACACTCTGTGTCATGTTACACAATAAAGTTCTCAGGAAACAGCCTCAACAAGTACAGCAAGAGGCCAGCAGTAACAACAGTAGGCAGAGATGAAGAGTCTGAGGGAAATAATCTGTAATATATAATACACAGACAGGATGGCTGTGAACTCAGTTATGTGTTAATGCATTCATCCATCAAGCACACAAAACTGTAGGTCTCTAGAAAGTTAAAGTCCTCCAACAGAAACCTTCTAAAAGTAACCAAATCTAACAATAACTATGAAGACTCCCTATTTTCAAAGTAGCTAAAATATGGAACTCCTTATCACAAGAAATTCTTAATAATGCCTTCAGCTCCACATTGAAACAACTACTAAAAGAACACCTTACTAACAAGTGGCTTTGCTCCTGTACCAATCCTGGCTAATAATGTCTCTAACAATATCCTTCCATTGCTTACTAGCTAAAGGTTTCAGCCTCTCTTCCTCTTAATCAGCTAGCATCTAGTTTCTCTCCTTCTGTCTCTTTCTGACATCTCTCTCTCTGTTTCTCCCTTTATATCTTATGAAAACATTTATTTTCATTAAACTTTTACTAACATCATCATATGCTTAATTTATATACCAAACATTCTGTATTGTGTTGTATTTATCCTATTCTACACTCCTATTTTTGCTCCTATGTTTTTTTTCCCTTTTTTCTATCACTGTCTAGTATTAACCTGTTATATTATTGTTAAGACTATTTGTATTTTTGTAAATTTCTCTGTTTGGAGCTATTCTTGCTGAGCCTGAACTGAAAATGGGTCACTGGCCCAGTCAGACATACCCTGTAAACAAATGTAAAATAATTAAATAAAGTAAAAATAATGCTCCCTATGACCACACAAAAGTTAGGACAGCACACTCCTAAAAATATATATTTCTATATCAAATATCACCAATAATCTATAAAAGGTTTGTAATGCAGATAACATAGGCTTAACTGTGTAATACTTTGCAGCATTCACAATTACAATTCAAAATATAGAATTAGAAATATAAGACAAAACTATTGTAAGTGCTGTGGACATTGCTGTGGAGGGCAGTCAGATAGAATTCCACAAACATTCTTTCTGCTAACACAGGTAAAATGCCAGACCCTACAAAGTTATAATACACTCATCTGCAACAATTGCACAAACATTGATGAAATACAATCTAAAATATATAGGTCATGTAACATTATGCAGCATGCTTTTTGTAATGCAGACATAGCTATAATAAAAGAAAGGGGTAAAGAAAAAAAAACATGCAGATAAAAAATGCTTTTTAGTGGTCAATTCACCTTTTAATGTTAAACTAAAAGCATTATGCAAGAAATAACAAAATACCTTAGCATTAAAACAGTGTAGAAATTAGGTAATTCTCCAAAATTTGTGTTTACTTAGTAGTATCAGCTTTCTGGATGTAAACAGTCTCCCAAGTATGATACAAGGGCATTAGCCACATGATTACCTTTACATAGTGCAGAGGCAGCTGTATCAGATTATGGAAATGTGGTGTTAAATCATTAGAATTCCTGAATACCATAATCTGCATTAAGTGTAAGGAATGCAAACATGATGTAAGGACCTATATAATTATATGCACATGCCATAGCAATGCAAGGATGAGCACTGAGAAGTATTACCTGTTAATGGCTTGCAGATCTGTATCATTACTCTCACAACAGAAGCAAACAGGATTTAAAAGTGCCCGCCTCCTCCCCGATGTAAACCTACTGAGGCTGGTTTTGCCAGAAAGAAGAGACTTAACACAAATTGTAAAAGTATATTTATTGGGTTAGGAGAGCAACATTCTTAACATTCAAATGCTGGCTTTAATGACTACAGTTACTGCCCCTTAGTAAAAAAAATGTTCATATTCAAGGGACTAAATTAAGCATTGATGCAGATACATCATTTTATATTTTAGATGCAATATTTTTATGCAGTAAAATAGAGATAGAATTGCTATGAAGAAAGCATAGATAATGAATGAGGCACCATAAGGAAAGAGAGGAATATACCTGCAGTGTTTGCAGTCCTTGCTTAATATTGTGTGAGTCCATGTGCATCCTGTTGACAGGATCACAATCAGGGGTGTAGCCAGGATTTTCAGATTTGTACTCACAGCTCCTAGACTGCTACCCCCAACAAGCCACACCCACAAGCCACACCCACATCTACACATTGCGGTCCGTACACTTCCTTAAACTACTGACCAGGCCACGTCCCTTTCACAATCCTGCTCCTGAATGATCATTTGTGAGCCATATGCCAGGATGGTAATTACTTGCATGATGAAGCAGCTTAAGCATTTCATATCTTCATGGGTCAAAAAACTTGAGGGACTGTGACTAGCACAGCTGGAGTTCCACCCTATCTGGGACCTTTGACAGTTACCGAAAGCATTACAGTGATCATTCATCATTTGGCTGGTGATGTACAAAGATAAACAGTTTCGATACAGGGTTATTATTCTCAGTCCTTGCACATTTTGTAAAAGTGGTGTGTCCTCACCGTTATGTTTTGGAGTACCTCATCGGATAAGCTGTTTAAACGCTTAGTTACTGAGACTGTTTTTGTTGTTGTTTGTCTTTTGGCTTTTTCCCGGATAGGGGTCACCACAGTGGAACTCCGGTCCGCTAATGATTGGCAGTTGGTTTTTATGGTGTCGAGTTGCCAGCACGACGCCCAACCTTCAACGAAGGCACGCCCATTCAACGCATGTCTGTGGAACGTCCACTCGACCGCAGGGAGGACATGCAGACTCCACACAGAAGGCACTCCCAACCCAAGCTGAGAATTGAACGGGAGAACCTCTTTCTGTGAGGCAACAAAGCCACTGCTGCGCCACCATGGAAGTACTAGTTACTGACTGAGACTGAGAGCCAAAAAAGGAGTTTGTGAAAAAATAAAATTAAAAAAAAGTTTCTAATGACAAAAGAGAAGGGAATAGGGTGGGCCCATGTGTTATTTTTTACTGAAAACAGTTGTACAAATCAGGACAGCTAATTAACAGCAACTCAATTCATAATCACATTATTATTATGTCTGGAGACATGGATACCAAGAAATTTGCTCTCAAGGTGAATCTTGGCATAGCTAATGGTAAACCAGATGGCCTGCAGTCCAATTTCAGCTCCACATGTAGGTGGAGCTGTACTGCTGGTATCGGGACTCATAATAGGCTTCATGCCTGCATTAACTGGCTCTGCCCTACAGATGGAGCTCCTGTGCAGCATCAGTATTGTCAGACCTAGTATTTCAGGAAAGCTGTGTGCCTGCAACACCAGATTTGACATACAGATGGAGCTGTTGCATCAGAGAACTTCAGTTATAAATGGCAACTCCAAGCCCCTCCCACCTTCAGCAAAGCTAAACATCCGTCTTAATTGGGAAGCGTAAAATGTTGGCTACACATCAGTTTAATGAAGAACAGTGTCAAGCAAAAAATGCAATGTTTCAACAGCCTCACTCAACACAGCATGCATTGATGTCAGTGACTCAGTACACCATAGTGGGGACAAATCTGAACAGAAGAGCAAACCCAGAAATAATCTAACCTTTGATTCGAAGTTTTGAACTATTAATATTATTAACTTGAAACAGAATAACATAACATGAATTAATACACAATTTCTAAAGTAAAAGTCTATAACTGTTTTCAATATTAATAGTAATTCACCACCATTTCTGCGAAAGTTACCAATTTTAGAGGGAAGAGGGGTGGAGCTAAAATTTGAGTGAAAATCAATGACAGTTGAAACGTATGCAGTACACTTCACAGAAAGTTAACGTTGGATAACTTCTGAAACTCTTGAAAGTAAGTAAAGAAAAATGATTTGGCACTGGAATTAGATATGCGATCACCAACTTCTCAGTGCATTCGCCTCTCTTTCTATGAACATGTCAGAAAACAACTCTGCGCTCTGCTCCAAGTCCAACTCCACACTTTATCCACAGGGTCACAATCCTTGTATTATTTTTAGAAAGCTGATACAATTTGGAATTAACATGTATTTTCTTAAGCAAAATAACCATATAAATGAAACGATTATTGCTGTTTAATGACTGCAGTTCCTTTTCTCAAAAATTCCAATTTTAGAGATAGAGCAAAACAGTGAACCAAAACTAGGAGCAACCGAAAGGTATGCGATGTCATGACGTGCAATGCCTTGGGATTTTTTATAACTTTACTCCTCACTGCTTTGCTAAAGAACGTAATTTTTTTTTTACGAGGGGCACTGTAAATATGGAGCAGAAGTCAGGAACGACCCTGATAGAGGTACATCCAAATGCCAGATACCTGAAATAGCCTTTCAATTACTTAACTTAATGACAAATCTGTGAAGTAAATAATATTAGTAGCACAGAAACTTTAGGTGTTACAGTACTACTAGTAGGCAGTACCTTTTTGCAGATGATAATTAGACATACCGGGCCGGCTCTCATCTGTCTAGGTTTTCACAGAATTCCAGATTTTTGGCTCATATTTTTGGTTTGTTTCTCATAAAATTTATGGTTTTCTGGCAAATCACTGGGATGATCTGAGTCTAGTAAACCCAGCAGTTTTGTGTCAGTACAGTACAGAATGGGTGCACAGAGCACAATTCAGAAACATCGGCTAACTGTGCTGTGTGAGTCTCTCTATTCGCGGGCAGTAGTACTACTAGGCCTTTCACCCTTCCCGCCCTCCTGATGCCTTGCGCGCCAAGTTCTAAACAAGCTAATGGCTCGGTTGGTACTCGGTACTTATTATTAGGTAATTATTTTTCATGAATCATTGGAATTGGAAAACAAAACAACAACTACTACTGCGCTGCACATACTTGATAATTTTATACTACTGACTTGAAAATGATGAACACTACTAGCAGCACAGCTGCAGCCTGCAATAGCATCATCATGCATGCCATACGGCTTTGTGGCAAGTAATCCAAAAAAAACCCACAAATGCTCTTTTTTTGCGAAAGGAGTCCGGAGGAAAGTGAGTTTAAGTGACAGCAAGTTTTTTTATAAAAAAAAAAAATCATCTGTGGAAATGGACTTGTAGCTATTGTAGCTAGCATCTACCGGTCGGTATTTATTAGGTAATTATTTTCATGATGATCATTAATCGGAAAACAAAACAACTACTCTGCTCACATACTTAATAATTTTATACTGTACTGAAATTAACTGAATGATGAATACTAGCAGCGCAGCTGCAATAGCATCATGCATGCCATCATTACCATGTGGCTTTGTGGCGAGTAATCTAAAAAAAAAACAAATGCTCTTTTTTGCGAAAGGAGTCCGGAGGAAAGTGAATTTAAGTAACAGCAAGTTTTTTATAAAAAAAAAAAAAAAAGTCATCTGTGGAAATGGACTAGCTAGCCATTGTAGCATCTACCAGTACCATGCATTTCATTCATTCAATTGATTAGTAGTAGCAATTTGCAAATTAATGCATCTTCATACTCTGCGTCTAATATTTTATAAATAAAACTTAACTTACATAATTGATCAGCCAGGCCAGGTACAAAATAAATCAACAGCAAGCAGTATAAATAAACTATACACTTAAAGATAAACCACCGATTGCAGGTCAAGTGGAAATGGGTTTTGAAGCTGACGTACTCGTCTTATATTAATATAATATTTGCTGTCTCTCTCTCTCTCTCTCACAAGTTCAAATAAAGTGGGAGTCTCTGGACCAATCAGCACAGCCATTGATTTGTAGCTAACAGGCTGCTGGGTCCTACAGCCAGCCAGATTCTACCCCCCACTCCAGATAAACTGTACTGAAATGCGTACAGTCAGTATGCCTCCCGACGTCCCTGATCACAATCATCCACACATTTACTGTCAAATTCAAAAGGACAACTTTTATATCTTGTTTCTGTTGCACTTTCAATGTGACTTGATACAATGTCATATTATCAGTAAATCTAAACACTTTTTCTCCTTGCTAATATATGTAGTAGCCTAGGGAAAATATAGGAAGTACTCCTGAGTAATTGTTCTTACTACCCTTGTTGGAGTACTCAAATCCATATAGGTTTCTGTTGCAAGAAAAAGTTGATTAATTATTTGAAATGTACATGTAAAGCATTTGATCACAGTTGTTTTTTTCTTTTTACTTTGGCATTGCAGTCCATTGACTGGCAACATTTTTAGTGGTGAAAGGCATTTTACTGCTCAAAGTGAAAACTGATAATTTTTAATTGGACTACATCAATAGCACAATAAAGACTGAAACTGTTGATGTTTCTCAGCAGTCTGGACAGTAATAAGTAAAGAACTTCATGTTGTCCCACTCCTATCTCTGTGGCATAATGTATAAATGTATTGACCTGTTCACAGCTCATTTTACTAAGGGAGGTCATACTAAATCTTGCACTCATTTTTGTGTATGAATGTGATGACATTGAAAAATCACATAAGGTCAGTAAAAGTGACAGACAGATAAGTCCTTTGAAATTATGTCAGTATTAATTGTATGCATTATGTGAACAATGAAAGTATTTATTCTGTTCTCTGTGCCTTTCTCCATTCCGATGGCATTAGGTACAGTCCTGATATTGTGACATGTACATGATAGTTTTGATATGGAATGGAGATGTGAAAATGCTGAATACATCAGTGTAATGCAGTAGTAGCCTATTGTTAGATATACAGTGTGAATCATTTCATGTGTCTTCAGGCTGTTGCTCTCAAAAAGTTTTTTTACTGATGCTGATAAATATTGCCTTCTGCATTTGTGCAATACTTGGCAGTGCCAAATGAACTTTCACAGCTTAAGGAAAATTTTAGTTTAGGTTGCCTTATGTAATGCAAACCAGGCCAGTGACATTGCATGGCCATCAACACTTAGGATAGTACTCAGTGAAGAACATATACTTGTCAAGTAGCTTTCTCTATGGCACAATGTATAAGTGTAGTGACCTTAGAGAAAAAGACAGTTGATGCATGGTTCAAATCCACTTAAACAATAATTTTACAGAGAGTGGTCTAAATACATTCTTAATAACATTTTGAGATACTACTATATTGTTTAAAAAGCAACTGCTGTCATTATTAACAACATGTGAGCTTTTGTCTGCCTAATTCCACATTATTTGTCATTAACTGCAAGTCTCACGTATTCCACAAAGTACCTTTCTGATGATGCAATGGAATGTGAAAAGGATAGATGGGTAAATTGAATGCACTTCTTCCCCTTGCAATTGCTACATATACCCACTGATTGCATTTCATTTACTATCAGCTTTTTCCCCATAACATCTTTTTTCTAATGCCTTTTTCATTTTCTGTCCAGTAAGTAGTGTACAAACATGGTTCATTGCCTAAGGAAAAAAATAAAAATTTAGTTTAGGATGCTTTATGTACAGCAAATATGCCTGTCATCATTGAGTGGCCAACCACAACATGGATATCACTTACTGCAGGGAATGTACCTGACAGATGTGCAGGTCTATGGCACAAGGTGTACAGTAACTGAAGTCAACGGAGAAAAATAAGGTAATAAAGCATTGCCCATATCCTGCTTAGAGATCACATTGCAGTTATTCACAATATGTATTTTTGTCTTGTAATTTTCATTTGCATATGCTTTCCACTTGGCAGCATGCAAACACAGTTCCCTATCTAAGGAAATGGGGAAAATTAGTTTAGGCTGCCTTATGGAGCACAGACACACCTAGCAATGGTATGTTTTCCTCAGCACTCTGGACAGTACTGAGTGGAAAAAATCCATCTGCAATGTAATTATCTGTGTGTAATTATCTCTGTGGTACAAGGTGTAAGTGTTGTGTTTCAATAAATAATACTGCTGATTAAGAGCTCAAATCTAGCTAAAAGATACCTTTGCAAAGGGTATAAGAATCATATTTTTTACATCATTTTGATTAGGACTAAAAATAAAAATAAAATGATAATATTAACAATGCTTCTTGCAACAATGCATCATTGATGCTTGCATAAGTAAACCTTTCTATTTAGCATATATCAATGCTTCACATAGAATCTCAAGCTAATGTGTGTCCAATTTCTTAAACATGACAATGATGATATTTAACTTAAAATTTGTTCATATCGACATGATGGGCACAATGTGCTTGTTATAATCATCATGAGTCCAAGCATATCCTACCTGTATATCTATGATAGGTATATTGTGAAGTCTGTATACAACATAACCCAACCTGTATTACTCAACTCATACAATTTCATCCATTTGAAATCTATTTACAAACATAAAATACTGACTTTTACATAAGAATACATTCCCAAAACTAATTAAAATCATAAACATAACCGACTTTTGTGAAGAATATCTCCATTAATTCTGAAATTATTAAATATCTAATTTCCATTCCTAAAAGGTAGTTCTTATTTATTTAACATTTGTTTACAAAGCAAGTCCAACTTGGAACAAAACCATTTTTCAGCAGAGGCCCAGGGAGAAAAGCTCCAGGCACATGTCTTTGTAATGTGGGAGGAAATTGGAACACCCAGAAAAAACCCATATGAATTCAGGGAGGACATGCAGACTCCATACAGAAGGCACTCCAGCCAAGAATCAAACCGGGGAACCTCTTGCTGTGAAATTATAACACTGTCACTGCACCACTGCACGTCCAAGCAAGCTAAGCTAACATTCCAGTTCCTGCATGCTTTATCTTTTGATTCCCAGCTGGTACAACAATATTTTATCATTGTGTAAGTCTCAACATTACAGTATGCTACAATTCATGATCTATATCCTTTCAAACAGCAAGGATTAAAAGTCATGTCATTAAGCATTCTGTGGTTGAAAATTGAAACCTTTGTCAATAGGTTGAGCATCACACATGGCCAAGCTCAATGTTATGTTTCATGCCTTTACTCCTATGTGATGTAAGTAGTGTCAATGTGTCTGCCAAAGAATCCATCTCATTTCACTTACACAGATGTTGCTGGCAAGGTTGTACATCTTTTTGCAAAGCCAGTTTCCCATGAGATCTGAAATGGGTGCCAATTCAAATATATTTTGTTAGCTTGACTTTTGCAGACATGGCTGGTGAGGGAGAGAATGGTGCAAAATTTAGAGTACAAAGGTTGGGAGTTGAGGAGTCCAGGATATATATGTCACGCCCCATGAAGAGTTACAGCTGTGGGCTGCTACAGCATTATTATACCAAGCCTCAGTGTATGCCTGAGGCTTGAAATAGCATAGCCAAGGCTATCTCCAGTGCAAATGGTATTCCACTCAGTGGGAAACAATGTCATCATCACTATAGTGACCTTAAGAAGAACAACAAGGACCTCTAAAGCCAATGTGAGGCTGAATTTAGGTCTACAAATACCTGTATAAGTATACTGACTCATAACCTGTGTATTACTTGGCATTAATGATCTAGCCATCCAGTGCAGACACTCATTATGTTTGCATATACATTTCTTTTCTGTTTGTATGATACAGCTGCTGAGTAAATAGCAGCAAACCCTGAAGTGAACCAAGAAAGATTAATTCATCTCAGAGAGGCATGGGGTAAGTATGACTCGGGTCCAAATTCAAGATAGAAATTTATTTTAATTCCCTCAGTCACGAGCATCTTGAGCAGGCACACCTTAACCTTTATCTCAGGCATATTTGCCTTCTTCAGTAATTCTTGATACTTTCATCTGACAATGAGAACAGCAGCTAAACTGTGTGTGGGGGGCGTCAATATCCAGAAGCAGCAATTACTGGATAAGTATTTATAAAATATTAACTTTAATAATATGTCAGGAAGAATCCAAGTATGGTAATTGCAAATATTACCTTTCCATCATAGGGAAATAAAGGCTGCTACTTGTTATATCATAGCAGTGAGATTTGTTTATTTTTATGACCCACTAATACCTTCACATCATATATGGATGTGAGTAAATTATCATAATTGTTTTTGTTTGGTAATGCATAAACATTTATCATAATTATGTACTGCCAAGTAGTTTTATTGAAAGAATACAGTACTGTGACAAGCTATACATCTAACTATTTCTTTTTTCTGTTCATGCACCCTTTCTCTCTCTCTTTTATTTTTTTTCTAGGGCATATAATTTATTAACAATCTGCTGTTTGCATATCTTGCTGCTGAAAAATAAATGAGCTACAACACAGAGATCTAGACCAACCACTGCATCTTGCCCCCCCCCCCCCATATCTCCACAGATGGCAGAACAGGCACCCAGCACTTTGGGTTCACAGCCCATTTGTGTTACCTCAAGAACCCCGGCACTACCTGCTTCAACTGTGTCAGGTAGCTCTGCCCTAGCTGCTAATACTGTGTTACCCTCCGGCAGCAGTACCAATGGAGATGTCAATTTTATCACCAAGCAGGGGCTGACAGGGCTGATGGAGAATATCATAGAGAGAGACCTTGGTTCAAATATTGGCAGTGTTGAAAAGGTCCTGTATTGGATTGCAAAGACAATGCCATGTCCAACACTGATCTAAGGAAGTACTGCAATAGACAGTAAGAAGAGATTTGAGGGTGAGGACTTGATTCTCACTGTTCTCAAGCTGGAAGTGGGGGCACCTCAAATGTCTCATACCGATCCCCAATTATGGTGTCGCACAACTTCTGATCTTCATTACCATCCCTGTTTGCCTTTTATGTATGTATGTTTGTACATCCTTCCTAAACTATCCTAAATACCTGACCCTACAACAATGACCAACAAGGTCACACAGAAAAAACAATCAGTAAAAACTAAAAGAAAAGCCCACCCAACCTAGATTTTCCACTGTGTGATTCCTTGAAAACTCTTGTAATTGAGGTAACATGGGATAAATGTAAATGACAAAGCAACCAGGCATTTGATTTTTTTTTACACACTGATGAAGGGTTGATTTTTTTCTGTGTGACTTTTTTACTCATTATTTTAGTTTGTTAGTTGGGATATTTTGCAAATACCCTAATGGTTATAGACATCTGCTGGAGTATGGCAACCTGTGGTTTTCCAAATGTTAGCCAAACAGTCCATTTATGCTGTGCTAATGAGGCCATAAGAAGGCTGAAACTTGCATGTCCACAGCTAGTTGGGTTTGGCTTTATTGGCCTGAATCTGTCCATAAAAGACTTAAAAAGGAAAAAAGTCACGGGCATTCAGAACTGCCATATAGCTGAAACATCTGATGTCCTTAAGGAGTCATTTGCATATATCCCCTGTTATCTCTAATACAAGAGGTTTTAAGGAATCACACAGTGGAAAATCTAGCCTGAGGGAGTACTTTTAAATACCTGACCCTCTCATTCCTAAGTACCCCCCAAATAAATAAATAAAAAATCGCAAAAAATGGGCACTTGTCCCACCAAAAAAAAATACATTCTGTATATTGCACTCCACTTTGCTTATGTGTCACCTTTACACACTTGATTTGGTCCAATTGGCCATGCAACATTATTCTATTGTTTACACCTGTCACTGGCGTGGTAACTCCAAATTCATGGATTTGTGTGTACAATTATGTATTTATGTTGCAATGAAGCAGATAGCTATAGTGCTCTCCCACAACCCACCAGCAAATTCCAGTATACTTTCCCCTGCATTCTACCCTTTGCTTGTCGACCCTATTTTTACCACTGCCCTGTCCACCTAGTTTTCCCATGTTTAATCTGGTCAAAAACAGATTCACACACAGCAGAGATGGCCAGCAATGGTCCATGGAAAATTCTTCACTTTATATCCTCTGTATTTTAGTGGAGTTTGGCAAAGAGCAGCAGTGTTGAGTAACAGTGAATGCTGTTTAACTTGTTAATGCAAGACGTGGTGATTTCAATATAATCTATAGTGGTCAGGATAATTTTGTGAAAATATGCTTAAATCAATTGCATTATGGAAATGCTGAGTAAAGACAGACTAAAGGCAGTACTGTGATACAGTTAATGTCTTAGGCTACCAGATGTAATAAAGTAGGGGTTTCTATGTGGTGGGTTTAGATAATTACCATGTTAGTAGACTGATGTCCTACAGCTTTAGATCAACATAATAATTCATAGCATTTCACATACCTGCCATATATTTAACTTCAAACGGTTGTATTTCTCTCCATATACATCATTTCATTAACTTGCCATTTGAATAGTGCAGCAAGTCATCATTTGCAAAAAATATTGCAGCCCCAACATAAAGGCTTATTAAGCCAACCTTATCCTGCTTATGTCTTCATGTTTGTTGCACTCTCCTTCCTCTTATTTCTCCCTATAACAAGCACTTTATTGTACAGAGCATGACTTCTTAATGATGATTTAATATGTAAGAGTAACACACAATGCAGGTGTTCCTTCACATCAAACAAAACATAGTGTTCCTATTCCTCTTTGCATTTGTCTATCTCTCTCTTCACCCCTTCTGCTTCAGTAAGTTGTCATTGTGTTATTTAAATGTTGGACGGTAGTAATCCCTTTGTATTGTAATGATGTAATGGTCACATGCATAGACAGAGTTTTGATTAATTTCAAGGGTTCAAATACAGCCATTAGCTATGTGTTACTGAGTGTTTTTGGTACACAGTTTTATGTGTACCTGTTGGCTACATATTGTTATGACCCACCATTATCCTTCTGTCATAGGCTACTTTGTCCCTGCCTCCATTGCACCCAGTCAATGTATCGTATCCCTTCTTTATCATTACTTTCTCACCTTTGCATTTGCATAATGTGTGGTGCTGGGTAACAAATGCAAACAAGACTAAATGGAAGTACATAGTTTCTGGCAATAGCTTGTGATTTTATTGCCTTCAGCTGCATTACTCTGTTGTGTTTTACGCTTCTGTGCTAAGCTATGTTTATTCAGTTCAATTAACTTTTTAACAAGGATGTACAGATTACAGTGGCGAATAGGGTAATGAAGATGAATACATATATTCATGTTTGTTGAAATCTACTGTCAAATCTTAACTATCAGATGTATGACTTCCTATATGGTGTGTTTTGATAATAATTTGGTATAAATGTTTTTTCTTGGAATGCTTTAAATGTTCAAATTGAGATGGATGAAAAAATGTTTCAGAATGCTTTGTCTGACTCCTGTGGCTGTAAATGTTGGCTACACCTTTAGCACATCATTGTCCTGCTGCTATATTAGTGTGCCTCCTCCCTATTGTGAAGCCTGTCTTGTATAGATGTTTGGTGAAAGTCAGTAGAGAGTAACATAGTCTTTTGCTAATCTCCATTCTAAGTTCAACATTTGAAGATATGATTATGTGTGCACCAATACTTTGCCATTAGCAGTACAGTTCAGCTTGACAGTGCTGCATTCAAAGAGTAAAGAAACATTAAAATCAATTAATTATTGTTTTATATTGCACATTTATATGCTTATATCCAACCTATCGTTATGAGCCAGCATTATCCTTCTTTTGTTATAAGCTACTTTGTCCCCGACTTCATAGCACCCAGTCACACAGAATTGTTCTGTACCAACTTTCACACCAACATCTGTACAAGACAAACTTCACAAGAGGAAGGTGGCACATTAATATAGCAGCAGGATAGTGATATGCTAAAGGTGTCGCCAACATTTACAGCCACAGGAGTCAGACAAATCTTTTTGAAACATATGCTTTGTATCCCTGTCATCAAGTGATCTTGATTTCAGAATCATAGTAACTCAGTTAATTCAGTTGTTTAATGTATGTTTGCTGTACATTTTTTTACACTTGCAACTATATTACAAGTTTGGTTAACCTATTCTCACATAAACCATCATTGTTAATTCTGGAGTTCACTGTCCTGTGTATGACTTACATGTTTGTTTAGGCAATACACATAGTGCAAGTATGAGACAAAACAAGTGTGCATTATCCCAGCATGAACTTGCAGGAAAGTTTGATTGATAATTCACTAGAGTAAAACAACGTCTATGGCATCCCATAAGTGAAACATGGCAAGATCTCTCACAGTAACCCTCTGTAGACGAAGTGCAGTATCTAAATTTTGTTAGAGCAGTACATAATTCCAAGTGACAATCATAACAATGTTACATTTTACTGTATACACATATGCATTTGTTGTACAACCACTGATAAACAGTACCATAAGTTCCAAATAGTGGATTTTCAAGAAGTTCAAATGTCCTGTTTCACGTTGTTAATGTCAGTCTTCTCTTGTGGCACTTGCGACTAATACAGTGCTTTCTAGAGTGTGTAAATAGACAGATAGAGAAGATATTTGATGCTCAGCATGGCCAACTATTGTGTGTGTGTGTGAGACTTCCCCTGAGAAAAATAAATTTACATCTTCACACAGCTCCCTTATCCCACTCTACTGAAACATCTATGAACCACATTGATGAAATTATCCTGACAAAAACGCACTCTCTCTTCCCTTATGAATTAGACTTTGCCTGTGGACCTTGTGATTAATACAGTGATTTCAGCATTATGTAACCTAGATAGGAAGGGGGTTCAGTGCTCAGTTTGGTAAATTTGTCAGAGTAGGGGTGTTTACAGTTACAGTTAGCTCAGTGAACCACTAGTGTGAATGAATGTTTTAAACTGGTAGATGACTCCACCATCCAGTAATCCCAGCTTTTACAACCACAACTTCTTTGCAACACAATGGTGTAGCAAGGCATGCTATCTGAACTCTATTGAGTACAATATTCTATACATTATATAAAGAGCCTATGGTGTTTTTAGGCCATACTATGTCCACAACTGTCTAAATGTATGCTTCCAGTAAGAGTTTCATAGATTGAAAAATGCTTATCTCATGTGTTTAGAGGGAAATTGATACAAAAATGTGCTAAATAGGGTGTACATATACATTTTTCATATGACAGTTGGTTTGTGGGGCAGCAATAAGGGTACACAATTGCAAAATTATATTCTCTGCCTACAACTCTAGTGTAGCACATTGATAAGGTCATTCTTTCTAAAATGAACTGCCCACTTTAAATGTAAGACTACTGTTATGGTTCTTGCATCTTTACACTATTGTGTAAAATGTATAAATAGATATGGAGTAGGTTCAAATACAACGGTGCTTAACTTCTATGTGTGTGACTGCAGATGAGTTCAGAATTGGTTCACACACATTTGCAGTGAAACTTTTGCAACTCCAGATAGCTGTAAAAGAAATTTTACCAGACAGATCTCCTTGGCAATACGCTGCGTGTGCCATCCTTTCATGGATGCCTCATTTGGACTTGGTATTCTCCTGTGGCAATGGCTGCTGATAATGTGCTGCACAGATGGTGTAAAAGTAAAGGCAGCTGGTTCAAGTATATCACTGAGAAATAGTGTAGTTTGATTACTGTCATATACTGTTGGCAACCTGAAAACCACCTTTATGGACACTTTTACTTATGACATGGATTTACAGTGGCACACTGTCACACTAGCAAATCCTAGCATCTCCAGGAAAATTGCCTATTTTACCACACAACAATTACATAATCTTACTATAACTGCAATGTCTTACACTTTGAGTATGAATTCTCCTGTGTTTTATGATTTTGATAGTGTGTTTTGTACATTGTATAACTACATATGTAGGATGTTTGAGAGCAGCTGTGAGTGTGTCTTTTACCCTCATATTATGTATACTACTCTTCAAATACAAATATAATGTGTAGCTGTACAGCATTATTGTACACTTCAACAACTTTTTTTGCATTGTGTGAACAAATATATGCATTAGAAGAACGAGGTTTAAAAGAAGGCAGGATCTGAATGAGATATGTAATGATTGGATAAATTATAAGTGATGTATAATGCTTGCAAGTAAAATTATGTTAATATGGTTTGTGATGTATAATGTTGGCAGTTAAAATTATGTCAATATGTTTTGTTTCTATTTATATAAATGCATGGTTGCCTATGTCACACATGATAATTTAATAATGATGTTTCTTGTTTAAAAATAAATAAATAAAGTTTCTATGCAAAGAAAATAAAATCCACCCAATAAACAGTGGTGATGTCCATTGAAATGTTCACAGTCCCACTTGTGCCTCAACAAGTTGTGTGGTGCTTACGATTCAGGCACTAATCTTTAGCTTGTGATCTTGGGTAGTTAGTTCAAATCCAGTCATTACTGCTCAGATTACATTGTGTAGTCTTATTGTGACTATACATATCACTAACACTGTTGCCAAGCATGTCTACTGAGTACGTGTATAGATGTTCATTCCACTTACAAAATGCTCTGATAATTTCTCACATAGCAATTCTTTTATTCGGAGTAATGATGATATGTGATATCATTTCCTTACCTTACATATGAAGGAAGCGGTATCGTCTGCCATGGGAGAATTTGACAACATTGTATATTTTTTTGACTTAGTACAATTATAGGCACAAATGTCCATAGCATGATGTAATGCCTCCACATACCAACATATCTCACAATTGTAGTGACACTTCTGGTGCGGTTCATTCATCCCACACAGTATCATAAATTTTCTGTTGTCAAATGCTCATTTGTTTAACATCCACATCCAGTGCCTGTTAGCATTGAGTGCCTTTATATTGTAATGCATGAATGGCATTCACCACTGTTCTAATGTGTCCATTTACAGTAGGCGAGGCCTCCACTACACCTTCTATTTCCAAGAAATTGTTTATGACACATACATCTGATGTAATAGGTAAGCATGGGAGTGTCACAGCTGTGTTAAAACTTCCACGGTGGTGATTGTGGTTCTTCCACATATCATTAGTTGGTAGACTCACATAGCTTGCTGTTCAATTCCTGATAAGGCAACATTCTGTTAATATA
This sequence comes from Protopterus annectens, assembly GCF_019279795.1. Taxonomy (NCBI): domain Eukaryota; kingdom Metazoa; phylum Chordata; order Ceratodontiformes; family Protopteridae; genus Protopterus; species Protopterus annectens. The sequence goes on along the minus strand of NC_056736.1, from coordinate 432,315,107 downwards.
CTGATATTACAAAAACACCATTAAATCTATTTATTCTTATCCATTTTTATGTTGGACAATGATATATCATCACAGGTTGTCATTGCATGGAAGTGAAATGATTATGTAGAGCATGTCATGCTATGACTGTTCTTGTGGCATATGCATTGAGTATTGGCTTGTATAACATATCTATACATATAGCCTGTGGTTCAAGTCTGAGACAGTGAAGCATTCATATTGTGTTTCTCACTGTTGTGTGGACAGTAATATGTGCAACTCCGTTTCAGTGTTTGGAATAAATCCAGTATTTCATATTATATTTGTAACTCCTTTCTTAATGCATACATTCATTTCAGTTATGTGTGTCATGTTCCATTGCTCTCTGATGTGGCACACACAGTCAATACAGAGGTCAGGTATTGTATAGTAGTACTGTATACTAGTATAATAGGCTGGTGTTGAAATCTGGTAAGACTTGTTTGTCAAATAAATGTGTCAGACAGCAATGGCTTACACACAGACAATAGTTATGACACACTAGGGCATCCATATCCTTTATGATAGGAAAGTGCTGTAAGGCCTTCAAGGGTGTTCTTCATGACAAGATTGATATGTGTATTTCTATGGCATCCATACCTTTCAATCTCTTAGCAGAAGAACTCTGGACAAAAGTTAAACTAATGAAAGGGGACTAAAACACCAAATAAGGAGAGATTTTAAATATTGCCCTTATAAACTTTGAAAGCTGCTAGAGTAACAGGATTTGTGTTACTATGCATTTTCTTAAAGGTATGAAGTCTGAATCTCAAATGCATGTTATTATTTATTGACTTCAATTTTCATTGATTTGCCAGAAAACCACAATTTTATGAAGAACAGACCAAAAATATGAGGCAAAAACCTACACGTTTTACAAAAAAACATCTGGACAGTTGAGAGGTATGGTGGTGTCCATGATTATTATGCATCTCTCTCATATCTGTCCTAGCATTTGTTTGGAAATGGCATGCTACAGATGTTTCTTATGTCATTCATTGCTCACAAGGGTTACCTATTCCCAAGATAATTATGCTCTGTATGCATGTATTCTGCTGGACATCTCTTTACTAGTACTATTGTTTTTGTCACTCTATTCAACTTAATGGCATATGAGATAGTCCATAAACATTTCTTATTGTATGGCATGCTGACAGACCATCAGAAACTGACTGATCCTTTGCACAATGCCTTCTTGTGTGCTGCAGCTGTTGAATTGCTGTTAAGTTACCATTCTCTGTAATTCTATGTGACCATGCCAAGCATAACAATGTCTGAGATGTTTGCAAATTAGTAAAACTTAAAATCATGATGTCATTCGATCTGTGTTATTTGTCAGTTATGTATGTCGTGCATTGTTAAGATTACATTTAGCATTTACATGACCGTACTATACTTGCTTGTCTTTTACATGTTCATAGGTGATAAACCCCTGTCCTATGACATTTCTTTGCAAACACATACCTATTTCTGATGTAACTGACATTGCAGCTGTAAGATCCATTTGTATTTGTGTATGCATTGGAGAATACCGCAGTGGTGTTGGCTATACATAAATTCACTGTATATACATCTCATATATAATAACCCTGCAGTCTATGCAGTCATCCCATAATGTATCTTATGAGCTTGTTAACTGTCATATCAGCTCAGCAGTTTATTACCATGTATATCACATATTCACCTCTTTGTTATACTGCAACTTTATATCCCTCTGATATCCTTTGTTAGCATGTACATTTTTCTTTATGTGCATAAGTCTGGGATTGTTAGTGACATCAATTACCATTACATAAATATTGCAGAGTTTTTATTAGAAATGTTTCTGTGCCACTTCACATTTGCCTGCAATATAAGAGTACATTTTATCTAGTTCCCCTTCCATATATCTTAATTATGCAATAAAAAAACAATTATTATTTGTGTACAATTCCCCCACTTCACTTCCCCTCCTTCAGAATTCTTTCACTGTACTTGCCCTTAAAATTTCTGGGCTACAGTGTGTGCTTGCATCTGAGCTTTGCCTGTAAGCAAACAGTTTTGTTTACATTCTGTACTCATGCCTGCAAGTAGCTTTCAGTGGCCGCAAACACTACTGCAGGCCACAAAAAGGTGCTTGCAAATGTGTAGGCACAATAAGAAGCATGCAAGTTTGATTAGCATTGCTGCTCATTGCGCTAACATGCTTACATCGTGTAGGAGTAACTTAAAGCTCATTGACTGCTGACTTTGGGAAACAGACACTCAAGTCTCATTGTAGTCAACACCCCTCAAAGAACTTGTAAACGTATCTTTTGTAGGGGATGAGTTCCTAAGCACACTCAGACTACTATGCCTCTATACTTACACTACCTCCAAGGATGCTAAGCCTTGTGGGTAACAGGAATGCGTCCTTACTTGGAACAGTACAAATGCCTGATTTCCAAGCACTTGAAAATGACTGTCTCAAAGTGAGGGGCATGAACATCGTGCAGCTTATGTCAGCTGTTGATCATGCTTGAACTTGACTATGCATTTGGACAAGCAGTTGTGAGGAGGGATTTTAGTGTTAGGGAGCAGGAAGGGAGTTTTAGAGTTAGGGAATGATTGGTTAATCTAGGTTTAGTGAGTGGGTGTGGGTATTTAGAGTATGGGTACAAGGATTCAGACTGTGAACTGGGTAGAAGTTTTAGGGATGAAGTTTAGGTTCCGGTGGGGCTATACAATTTTATAGGGCTGGGTGTTAAATTGGCTAATGAGAGTGAGCACTTGTTTTTTTTCAAGTAAGTGACAAGAAATCAAGTGTATTGCAATAACCTAACATAACCCCCCCCCATACTTCATTTTCTTGTAGTTTACACTTTTTTTGTGCTAAGAAGAGATATGATCAGCTTTACATAGATGCAATGCTATGTTCAGGTTCTCCATTCAGCAGTATTTTTGCAGTATGGTACCTTGTTGCTGATGTACTTGTAGAAAGCAGCTACATTTGATAATTATGATTTTCTAGGTCTGCACTATAATGAGACAAGCAAGAGTTCAAGTAGAAAATGTCTGCATAATCGGTAAAGGGGCAACCTTGGCTTGCCACCAGCCTTTAGTCATTTAACGTGCACTAGATTTGCTCATTGTTTGACATAGCATTCTTGAAATTTCTCCCTTTCTAAACTTATCACCTCCTAAAAAGATGTTTCATGTGCTCATCAGTATGAGTTTATGTGAATTCACTCATATTATCTTTGAGAAATTGATGTCATGTCATTAAAAAAATTCATCTCATTCCTTTCATATGCTGTTTTCTTAAAATAATTTCTATCCTAACGTATGCACAAGTATCCTAAAATATGCCCTTGCAACTCCCACTCTAATATCACCCACCCCATCCAACCACTACCTGTCTTTCCACTCCACTAACTACCTTGATTATAGCAAGCTCAGATGCTCATAAGCCTAGTACTTATACAGCAGGAACTTCTTATTTTAACATTTGTTAATGTCTGTTATTTACTTCACAGATAAAGATTCTAGTTGTCTACTGATGTACTATGTTCTTCATCTGTAAATATGTTGTAAGTAATTGCTATGTAAATTGTTAATCGCTATGTAATCCAATGTAACTACTTTCTGTTTATTTTAACTGTGGTGCTTTTCTCCCTGGGCCTCCACTGAAAATGGACCTACGTCCAATCGGACACTCCCGGTCAACAAATATAAATAAATAAATAAATAAATAAATAAATGTTCATTTTCTTGAGATACTCAAATCATTTTGTTGTATCTGCCTTACCTCCTTTTTCTTGGTATATGAGCTCAATGTCACCCTATTCATGTGATTCTGGTAGACACTGCCTAGTTTTAAGTCATTCAGTGGAAGTCTTGATTTTATTTATTTGTACCATACAGGCAGGCTCTGTAGAAATACACGAGTGGCTGTACTAGGGTCACTGAAACTGTGGAGTATGGTAATATTTTTTTCTTTCATTTCTTTCTCCTGGTAATATATCTTGTTAAAAATCCCTGTACCTCTTTGATTTTCTTGATGAAAATTCACATTGCCTGATTTATATAATCTGATGTGAATTTTATGGGTTCTTTGATATTTCTATTGTTAACCAACATGTTATTCACCATTTATTCCTTAACCACATTGATTTCACGTTGTTTTGTCTTTAGCATGTATTACTTTGTTTCAGTGAAAATCTTAAAAGCATGCAATTCTGATGTAAACAACACTGTTAAAATATAGCTTTAAACCATGTCTGAGTTTGGGTTAGGTTTGATTTTCTTACTGCTGATATGATTTGTTCATCAGAGTGACAAGACCAAATTCACAGCTCAGCAATGCTTAAACTGAATATAACCCATATTCAGACACAATCTATCGTAAATAACTCTGGTTTATTTGTGTTTGTCTAAAAAAATAGTTTGCAGTATATATGCTTTAGTTTCCCTTTTTTTTGTACTGATATTATCCGCAATGAGAAGTACTCCAGAAGTATATGATTAATAAATAAAGCAGTAGGTATGTTATAAGATGAAATGTATATGATGTGTAGATGCTGTAAAATCAAAATTATTTCTGTCTTCACAATGAGATGAACCTCTCACATTAATGACTTCAACTAGAAATTAGACAGTGGTAGTGCTATGCTTTAAAAAATTTTATTTGTGTGTATGTAAAGGTGCATATAACTATGTAGGCTTCCAACATTACAATTGAATCCTATAAAATTGTGCAGGCATTGGTGTTACATCATTCATCAAAAGACCTCACCAGTCACTCTGCACTATAATGGAAAAAAAAACAAAAAAAAAAACATCAGCTTGGAAAACCTTGCTGCAGGTAACAGACTCAGATAGGCCTTGAGTAAACTCCTGTATGGTACAGTCTTACATACTGTATTTTGTTTCTCAATGCTTTTTTTTCCCAGTATCATACAGACTCACTGATTAGGACTGTCAGTGAACTCTGTATGATTAATAGCTGCACAATTTTATAGGATTCAGTTGTAACATAGGAAGCCAACTGCATATTTTATTGTCCCCATGATAGCTTGCCTCACATTTTTCCTATGTTCCAAGTAATAGGGGATATATTTTAATCAATGTCTGTCTTTTGAAGACTGTGCAAATTTTATTATTGTCAAGGTCCACAGGCAATATGGGCCCATTTGTAATGAATGGGAGTTCCTTACTACTGAGGCTAGTTTATATATATATATTGTGACTGCAGTTCTACTTTCAAGGTTATCTCTGTGCTGCCACTATTTTATTTATTTATTTATTTATTTTGTTTGTTTACCGGGTAATGTCCGATGGAGCATGAGGCCCATTTTCAGTGGATTTCCGGGGAGAAAAGCTCCATAAATACAAATAGACAGTATTAAACAATCAAACTGAACATGTATTAATCAACAATGTACAAAGTAAGTCAGTAAAGAAATTAGTTATCTAACAATAATTAGCAAATAATTAACAAATAAATTAACAAATTTAACAAAAATAGCACAGTTAGTGAGAAAAACTGGGCGCATGAGTTAATAGTGAGAACAGTGTGATACAGTAATTGCAAGACAGAGAAATGCAGTCTATATAACAGTTAAAGACAAAGCAGTATATGTTTATACATTGCTAACTGAAACCAAGTGTAGAATCAGGATAGCCTTCAGCAGTTAATAGTTGTAGCTGTGAGAATGAGCTAGTTTAGGGTAACGTAAGGGAGTCGTAGGTAGCTTAACCAGGAGTATGGCAGGAGCAGAGCCAGTGTTTTGCTAGATGTTCCTTAAGGAGGTTTTTAAACTCATGAATGCTAGGGTTTTTAGCCATAGGTTGAGGAAGAGTGTTCCATAGTTTGGCAATTTTATGGGAAAAAAGGGTGGCGCCCTGTGTGTTGTGGGCTTGGGTAATCTTTAACAACAGTTTATTTGAAAATCTTAGAGCTCTAGGATTGTTGTTGGGTTGGACTAGATTGGTGAGTGCCGGGCAGTTGTTAGGTTTGTGAATTATATTGTGGGCTATGGACAGTTGGTTAAATGTTGGAATGTTAGGTAGTTCTAACCATTTAAGTTGGGAGAGCACAGAGTAGTGGTGGGTTCTGTAAGGGTGGCCTGTGCCAAACTTGGCAATTTTGATGTAGCATGATTCCAGATTATTTAGGTCAGATTTACAAATGTTTGTAAATACTAGGGAGCCATAGAGGAGGGTGGAGAGTAGATGTCTGTGGGCAGTGGCTATTCTGGCATTGTCTGTAAGGTAAGGTTTAATTCTATTAAGGGTGCCAAGCTTGGAGTGGACTTTGTTTGATGGTGAGGGAGCTGTTGGTGTTAAACCTTAGGTCATCATCAATTGTGACACCTAGAAGTTTGGCTTGGCTAGTGGGATCTATTTTAGTTCCATTTGTGGAAAGGATAGAAAGTGGAGTCAGACATGTTTTGGTTTATTGTTATTGAAGACAATTAACTTGGTTTTGTTGGGGTTAAGTATAAGTTGATGACTAGTGAGATAGTTTTCTATGTCCTTGAAAGATTTTTGCATTTTTGTTTGTAGGTCCTGGGGGTGCGGGCAGTGCAGATTAATGTAGAGTCTTCGGCGTATTGGACTATAGAGGCTAGATGGGATGAAGAGCTGAGGTTGTTAGTAAAAATTGTAAAGAGAAGGGGGCCAAGCATGGATCTTTGGCGTACACCAACAGTGATGGGTAGAAGGGGAGACAGGGTGTTCACCATTTGGTGGGTTGCTGACAGTTAGAGAGATAACAATGGAACCAGAACAGGGCTGTTGTGCTGAGGCCATGGGATGATAGTTTATTTAATAAGATTTGGTGGGAGATGGTGTCAAAGGCTTTTGACATGTCAAGGAATATGGAGGAGACCATTTGGCGTCTGTTTATAAGATTTTGAATGGTGTTTGTGAAAGACAGCAGGGCAGTACTGGTACTATGTTTTGGCCTAAAGGCATGTTGTGTGGGAGAGAGGAGTTTGTGATTAAGGAGGTGGGCAAGGAGTTGGGAGTGAATGCATTTTTCTAAAATTTTGGCTATAGGGGAGAGTATGGCTATGGACGGTAGTTAGTTAGATCCTTAGAGGGGCTGCTTTTGTGTAGAGGAATGATGTGAGATATTTTTCATAGATAGGGTACATATTGTTCAGAGACAGAATGGTTGATTAGGACTGATATGGGATAGGCGATTGAGGACCCAGCAATTTTAAGGAATTCATTAGGTAATTTATCAGTTGATAGACAGGAGGGTTTGAGTTTGGAAAGGAGAGATTTTATGCCTTTTTTTTGGACTGGGGTGAAACAGAAGAGGATGGGGGAGTCAGAAGAGGGAAGGGGTACAGTGAGAGGTTGATTAGTCAGATTACCAAGAAGAGATGTGATTGAGTTAATGAAGTGGGTATTAAATTGTGTAGCTATTGGGTCTGAAACCTTAGTGTTGGTGGGTGGGGAAGTAGGGGTATAGCCTGGGTTGAGAAGAATGTTAATGTTTTGCTAAAATTTGAGCAAATGTGACTATGATGTAGTGGGTGTACTACATCAAAGAGTCAAAAAACAAAAAAGTAGCATTAGCAAGATACTGTACTTACACTGCTCTAATGGACTTAAAAGTAATACACGGCAGTAAGAGAAATCAACTATCTCCCACTAGCAATGGCCCATATGTACAACTCTCCAAATGTAAACATTCTATTACATGATCACCATGTTCTAATATTCCAAAGAACTTTAAATTTTACATCCTTATATCATCTTTAATTTGCTCAATTTGGAATATATTACTTGAATCTCACCCCTTAAGATCAATCATTAGGGATTTTTACTAAGAGCAGATATTGCAGAAAAATGGGGATTGTGGCCTGAAAGTTTTTCTTCTTCATTATAGAATAACTTTGTTAACAAATTGTCCTGTGAACTCTGACATAACCAATTAAAAAAAAAAGTCTGTCTGTCTGTGCTTTACAAATCGACTACTTATTGAAAACTTGTGGCATGCTTTAAACTACTAAATTACTGGATTAGTAACTGATATCATATGAAAACATTTATCAGGCCATAAGGGTTTTAAATGGATTCACCTTGGTGGGACTAGAACAGTTTTCCCAAAATGCAGCTGTTTATTCCCTTATGTGTACAAATGCATTACAGTCATGGTTTTCCATATTCCCCAATCAATATTCAGCATTATCTGCACTTACTTATCAGGTCTCTTCACTAACTCCTGAAGCAAACCTATTGAGGGATTTTGTGTCATCCCAGTAATATCACTGACTTAGTAAAATAATATACAGTTGCATTCAATCAGACTAATAGGTGCATGAAATTAATTGCAAGGCTATGAAAAATATTTTACTTCATTTTTTTTCTTCTTATTCTTGGATAGTTCTTTAAAATAAGCTTTGCCCAGCATTTGCTGCATTTATGTAATTAATTACTTATTTATTAGAATTTGTTTACATGGATGATCTGAATGGAAACAGAAATTGAACCCATTTCAGCAAAGGCCCAGGGAGAAAAGTTGTAGGGATACATATACATGTTTTAACTTCAACTTATGTTCAGATATTCAGTAGAATTTGTTGACAGTCTAAGAATATATAGATACATATATATAGATATACGTGTGTGTGTGTGTGTGTGTGTGTGTGTGTGTGTGTGTGTGTGTGTGTGTGTGTGTGTGTGATAAATCCCACCAGTGGTGGGATATGACAGTCAGATATTGTATGTTCAACTATTCAGTAGAATTTGGAAGGAAACCAGAGCATCCAGAGGAAACCCACACGGATGCAGGGAGGACATGCAGACTCCGCACAGAAGGCACCCCAGCCGAGAATCAAACTGGACAACCTCTTGCTGTGAGGCAATAATGCAAATGCTGCACCACTGCTCTGCCCAAATATATATATATATATATATATATATATATATATATATATATATATACACACACACACACACACAGATATATATATATCTATATATATATATATATATATATATATATATATATATATATGTATATATATATATATATATATATATATATATATATATATATGTATATGAGTCTACTTTTCTTGATTGAAATTTCAAAACCTCGAGCAAGTAAAGTAGAAACCCACTTAAGCGAATGTGCACTACATCAAAAGTGTACTTTCGCAAAAGCTGAGTCACCAAAAAGGAAAAAACAAAACAAACTACTTTAAACACTATTTTTCAGGGGGGGCAAGCCCCCCTACATAAATATACTAACTCCAAAATTGTACTACAGTGGGGGAAAAAAGATATATTTCTTTATCCCCACTGGAATATGCTTCGGTGACTCAGCTTTTGCAAAAGTGCACTGTCACTGTAGTTCACTTTCACTTAAGTGGGTTTGATCTTCTGTTTGTCAAGAAAGTTTGTTTTCGACAACTAGAAGTAGACCCATATATATATATATATATATATATATATATATATATATATATAAAATATATGTGATAAATCCCACCTGTGATCCCAGATGACAGATAATGTAAATAATGTCTTTTTTTTAGAAAACAGTATAAAACTGAAAAGAAAAAAAAAAAGACTTTCATTTCACTAGAGCAAAACACTTAACCACTATACTAAATGTTTTTGCAGTGTAAGGTAATTATAGATAGTCCATTAGGAAAAATATACCAGCTGAAAACACTTGGTTAAACACACACAAGTGTTGTGAGAAAAGAAAAGATATGCAGGACCTCACCCTTGATTTTTTAACAACGTATGTGAACCCCATACTGTTAGTTCATCTATATTATTTATCGGAAAATCAGTGAAGGACTGCTTAGGAAACTGTGTGCATGACTTAAAATAACAAACTACAAGTAAAGTACTCTAAATGTGAAAAAGAGCCTTGTACTCCTCATTGTTAGTTAGCACAAGGTGCTGGAATGAAGTCAATGTGCTTAAAGCATTTATTTATCCTATCTGGAAAAAAAAAAAACATGCATAATGATATCTTACAATTTTGTGTCATATATCCAAAACATTCACAGATGTAACCAGGATGTGTTAATCTCATATGATTTGTAAATAGAAAACAGGAAGAAAGAGTGCACTGCAACCATCCACAAGTCTGGGGATCAAAAGAGGGTGAGAGTGGGGGGAAAGAAATTAAGCCAGCCATTCCTCTGACATGACAGATGACTTGTTGCTGGAGCATAAGTACTCCAGCCTGGTTAGAGATCCACACATCTCTGATGTGGGAATAGGCATGGTGCAAACACATTTTTGGGCAAAACATTGGCTATCCCATAACTTTCCCTAAAACAAACAAGAGACACAAAGCTGTTGTTACTGTTTATTTATGAAGCATTCAACAGATCAAAAATCCAGGAGAAGAACAAATCTCAGACATAACTCTTGTCTTTTAAACTTCTTTTTTGCAAGCCCCCACATCCTCAAATCATATTTATACTGACTCCACGATTGTCATAGCTCAAGAAAATGGACATGTAGGACTTATTTTATGTAACTCCATTTTTAGCCATTCAGTCTCTGAGTTTTAGGACTCAATCTAGTGGGTCCCAACATTTTAAATGGTAACCCTTTTTTGCTGGGTCCCTGACTACATTTAGAGTACATCTGCATGGACTAGTACCTTCTGTTTCCTGAATCAGTTCTGCCCAACGACAGCAGCTACCAAGTCTGCCATAATTTACATAAAATTGATGTCTGTCCTTCTGCCATGTGATCATTAAGTAGGTGATGGTACAGAAAAGCACAATGACTTTCCAAGAAAGCCCTCATCCAGGAAATCCCATCACAGCCAAAAGTCCTGTTTAATACACCTGGTGGTCTGCACCAAGAGGTGCTTTTCATACCCTATGTTTATAAATTGGCTAGGGAGCTAAAAAAGGTCCTTCTTGGAGGCACTGCTCAACAGTCAGAAATATTGAGGCTCTGCAGTTTAGTAACTTTGTGAATCCTGATCTTCTTGGTACCCAAAAACACGTTCTCTCAGGCACTGTAGTTTAAACTGAGGTAGTTTACAAGCTGCTGATTTAACATCAAGCTGTAAACCTAGAACCACAAGCAATTTGCTGGGTACTGCCATCTTGTCCTCCTATAGCAGTACTCCCAGGTGCTGGTATAGATTAAGAAACTGTTCCTTGCCTTCCTATTCTCTTTTTTCCAAATTATATACAATCAAGAAATCATCCAAGTAATGGATGGCTGCTTGAAATAGGATCCTTTATTGCCAACACCAATGGAGAACAGTGCTAAACCTCTCAAAAGCTGTATAAGTTTTGTCTTGTTTAAGTAGAACTGACCCTTAAAGGGACCCTTTTGGGAAGCATGGCTATGCTTAAATAGATCTCCTTAGGGTCATTAGCCTAATAATCACCTATGAACCTATGAATATAAAGGTAATGCTCTAAAGCAGCCAATCCTCCTTGTAAATGGGTGATAAACTGTGTCTATATTATATCCTTGAAAGCTGTAAACAGTGAAATCTATTTACAGTAAAATGCTGTGCATCGAATTTGCTATTTACACACCCCACTAATTATATATACCAACTCCAAGATCTCACTACAGTAAGGAATTTTTTCTGATCTTCACTGTAGTGCCATCTCACTATTTACAATTCTCTGCATGGCATTTTCACTGTAAATAGTGTTCGCTGTTTATAGCTTTTGCTATAATATAGACTTGATAAACTAAAGGCAGGCAAAATGTTCAGTTTTGCCAGACAGTGGTCCATACATTTTTTGCTAATGTCATTGACTTCATCCAATAAAAGTAAGATGCATTTAGGCTTCCACTCTTCTAATATAATCATTAATCAAAACCTGTGTGGGAAGGAAAATTATGTACGAGTCTCAACTCACCCTCCTTCTTAAGAACAAGACCTAGTGGGATGTTCTATAGAGAACCCAGGGAAGGTCCTTGAATGAGCTTGCTACCGTGCTTATGTCTATGTCAGCTCTAAGTCACTTTCTCATCACATTTTCATTACCCAGACCTGAGCATAAGTTCTAATAAATATTACTGCTTGGTGGTGCAATGGACAGGAAAAAAAGCAGAACAGAAACATTGTAACAAAAAGTAAGCCACTCGCCTGTCTGTACTCATGTAACTCTGTGGCTAAAGAGTTGACTTTGATGTGGGGAGCGTGTGTTTCTGTTGCTGCAGTGGACTTGGAAAGGAAATGGAACCCTGGTATATGGAAAAGGAACCCATACCTCTACCTGGTTGATCTGACCTATACAATGGCACCCATTCAGGTCCACCTTGTATGAAACAGGTATCAGGTTGGCCAACTTTTAACCAGTACCTAACAACTGACTGCCCTTTACCACATTGGGAGCATGTATGTAAAGAATTTAACGATGTCCAAGTGCACTTGCCAATGTTCAATGCCTAGCAACCCTATCCCTCACTTGTTGCTCTTGCTGTAAGCAGATTAAGGGTGTCATGATGGGTGTGGCCTGTGCCCCCTTATTTGTGAATTTAGTAATGTGGACCCCAGAAAAGACATTTATTTTTCCATCTGAATACTATGTTCTTTAGAATTTATACCCGAGGTATTTGGGCAATATATTTATTTTATGGAAAGGAAGAAAGGAAGTTGTACAAGACTTCATTAAATGTATGAATAATACAACTCATTTTTTAAAAATTTACATTTAATTTACATAACGAGTTTCATTTTCTAGATATCACTATTACACTTTAAGAATGGTGGGGAGGGGTTATATCTAATATTTACAAGAAGCCAAACTTTAGCAGCACTTATCTGTAATAAAGAGGTTACATCCCCTTACAAATAAAAAGGGTTTAAGGAGCAATTTATTTGACTAGCATGAATGATATCAACAAAAGATATTTTTGAGAAAGAAAAAGTAAAACTTATACAAATGTTTATAGATAGAGGATATATGTTATTAGTAATGAAACTTTTGAAAAAAATGCAAACAAAATACACACTTTTGGAGTGGGTTTAGGTAGAGGCGAACACTTAACAAGTGTAACTTTTGATATGACAGTCAATATACCCTTTGAAAAGACATTTGTTCTGCACTATAACCATAAATGCCAGGTTATTGAACAGATTATAAGAAGTAATTGGAATATCTTAAATTTCATAAAGTGAATTTCAACAAGGTGGGAGACAATCCTACTTTGTCTATAAGACTTCTAGGAATTTTAAAAGGCCTTTCAACATGGGCAAATGTAACAACAGATCTATTAAATAACTCAGGGTACTAGGAAGTGTGGAAATTGTACACAGTGACATAACATAAAAGAAGATAAATTTATAACATTAGAAAAATTTTATAAAACTAAACTTTATTCTTAGAAAATTGTGGTGTGTCAGGTGTGTCATTTCCAGATGTAGCACATGTCCATGTTTATACAGCTAGGGATAACATAAAAAATGTTTTATCCAAATATTTGTTACAATGTAGAAATGTTAAGGATTTCAAATTTGTGATTACTGAAAATGTTACACCAGAGCCAGGAGGGGATGGGGGTAGCTGGGGAAATAGACTTGTATGTAAAGAGCTTTGGTGGCACTTAAGATCAAATGACACTAGCCTTTGGGTCTTAATGAGTCAGTTTCCATTGTCTCAGTTTTAGAAATGCATGCAGCTATGTTGTAAATTATAACTACCTTTTAATAACTGTACATATATGCATTTTAGGTTGGCTTGAAGACTTTTTTATTATTGTTCATACCCTCTCATGCTGGTTGTTCATGAAGTTGTGAATTTTTAATGTATATAAGGAAAAAAGATAATGCTCTTTTTAAAATACATTTCTCTAAATGCTGTCTTTAATATATTTTATTTTTCTTGGATTAAACTAAATGCTTTTATTTTTAAATCACTTTTATGTGATGTTTCTTTAAGAGTGTGAAAGGCAGATCAGTTTTCTGTTATAAATGTACATGGGTATAACTAAACATTTAGATTTAATGAAGTCTTATTAACTGAAATATGAAAAAAGTCTTATCATCACTATTCTGAATAGAATTTGTGTTTGTTTTCATCACCTACACACTATATCCATGAAAGGAATCAATATATTTGTCTAGTTGATCTGAACTACAAAATGGCACCCCTTCAGTTCAACCTTTTAGGTAATTGGTGGCAGGCTGGACACTTTTTAATCAACATCTAACAACAAGGTGCCTTTTACCACAGTGGGAGCATGTGTGCAAAAACCTGTAAGACATCCGAGTGCACTTGCCACTGTTAAATGCCCAGCAAGGCTTACCCTTCACCTGTTGTTTCTGTAAGCTCCTGGGATTAACAAGCAGGGCCTGTCTGTCATCATGCTGAACCACGTATCAAGGTGATGCTCCACCCAGCAAAAGACCTTGTTCATTATTCTCAGCTTATGGAAACATCGATCAAACCACACCCATGCCAAGCCACCTCAGACATGGTGTGCTTCACACATGATGAAAAGGATGACAAGAGAGAGGTAAAGCCTGTTGAGGGTCCCTCACCACTGTTACTTCCATGCATAGTGTGAACCTTGTTGTCTAGCTGTCTCAACTATTGGAAAATAAATTAATTTGGAGATTTCTTACCTAATGCAGTGGATGTGGCCAATAGGTCTTTAGACCAACAGCTGTCAGGTGCTGAATACTATTCACATTCAGTAGATCAAACACATCAATTTCATCACCATGGCATATTTTATATTTAATTGCACTGGGGTTGAGAGTCATAACTTGTGACTCAGGCACCATATACCCTGAGGAGAGTGGCCCACATCTTAGATATGTTGTCTCCAACTGGTAGAATTTGAGTAACTGTTTCTACCAAAGGGGTTTCTGCTTCTAAAGTATCTCCCCCAAACTTCTATATTAGGAAACAGTTGAAAATTACCACACCCTATTTGAGGTCCTGACTGTCTTCTTCTTCTTCTTTTGGCTGCTCCCGTTAGGGGTCACCACAGCAGATCAACTGTTTCCATTTCCTCCTGTCCTCTGCATCTTGCTCTGTCACACCAACCACCTGCATGTCCTCTCTCACCACATCCATAAACCTTATCTTAGGCCTTCCTCTTTTCCTGTTACCTGGCAGCTTCATCCTTAGCATCTTTTTCCCAATATACTCTGCATCCCTCCTTAGCACATGTCCAAACCAACATAATCTTGCCTCTCTGGCTTTGTCTCCAAACCTTCCAACCTGGGCTAACCCTCTAATATACTTATTCCTAATCCTGTCCATCCTCGTCACACCCAGTGCAAATCTTAACATCTTCAACTCTGCCATGTCAAGCTCTGACTCCTGCCTTTTTGTCAATGCCACTGTCTCCAGCCCGTATAACATAGCTGGTCTCACTACCCTCTTGTAGACCTTCCCTTTCACTCTTACTGGTACTCGTCTGTCACAAATCACTCCTGACACTCTTCTCCACCCACTCCATCCTGCCTGTACTCTCGTCTTCACCTCTCTTCCACACTCACCATTACTCTGAACTGTTGATCCCAAGTACTTAAACTCATTCACCTTCGCCACCTCTACTCCCTGCATCCTCACCATTCCTCTATCCTCCCTCTCATTCACACACATATATTCTGTCTTAGTCCTGCTGACCTTCATTCCTCTTCTCTCTAGAGCATATCTCCACCTCTCCAGGGTCTCCTCCACCTGTTCCCTACTCTCACTACAGATCACAATGCCATCTGCAAACATCATAGTCCACGGAGACTCCTGTCTGATCTCGTCTGTCAACCTGTCCATCACCATTGCAAATAAGAAAGGGCTCAGAGCTGATCCTTGATATAATCCCACCTCCACCTTAAACGCATCTGTCACTCTCACCGCAGACCTCACCGCTGTCACACTACCCTCGTACATATCCTGTACCACTCTTACATACTTCTCTGACACTCCAGACTTCCTCGTACAGTACCACAACTCCTCTTTAGGCACCCTATCATATGCTTTCTCTAAATCCACAAAGACACAATGCAAATCCTTCTGACCTTCACTGTACTTCTCCATCAACACTCTCAGAGCAAACATCACATCTGTAGTGCTCTTTCCTGGCATGAAACCATACTGCTGATCACTAATCATCACCTCCCTTCTTAACCTAGCTTCCACTACTCTTTCCCATAACTTCATGCTGTGACTGACCAGTTTAATCCCTCTGTAGTTACTACAGCTCTGCACATCACCCTTATTCTTAAAAATCTGTACCAAAACACTTTTTCTCCATTCCTCAGGCATCCTCTCACTTTCCAAGATTTCATTAAACAATCTAGTTAAAAACTCCTAGCCTTGCTCCCCTTCCATCTGGTCTCTTGCACACAGAATATACCAACCATCCTTCGGTTCATCATATCAGCTAGCTCCTACCCTATACCAGTCATTCTGCCAACATTCAAAGTTTCAACCCTCACTATCACAGTCCTAGCCCTTACCTGCCTTTGGACATGCCTTCTGCCTCTACTCCTCCTCCTTTGGCCAACAGTAGCCCAATTTCCGCCAGCACCTTGTTGGCCAACAGTACTGGTGGCAGTCGTTGTTAACCCAGGCCTCGACCGATCCGGTATGAATTTCTGTACAGTTTTCTGCATGTGTGATGTGGCAAATTTTTACGCCGGATTCCCTTCCTGACGCAACCCTCCCCATTTATCCGGGCTTGGGACCAGCACAAAGAAATGCACTGGCTTGTGCATCCCCAGTGGCTGGGTTATTTGAAGTCCTGACTGTAAACTACCAAAACCTTTCTCTGTTACCACATTAAATAATCTGGACCTGCCCTCTTTCAGTACTATTCCTAAAAACTTGTCCCAGTGATCTTGTGCTGTCCAGCCTAAAAAAAGCACACCCACACACACAATGGTGTCAATAGTATCATTACCTTGAAAAGTATCTGCAGGTGGTGTTACTGAAGGCCCTGCTGCCTTCTCAGATGTAACAGTGTCAAATGGACTTGATTTTAGCGTCTTCACTGAACGCTCACACTCTAAATTGTCTTTGACATCAAGGGTGGTCCTTCCCCTCCTGCTCACTCTATGGCACTTCTCTGTGTCTAATTTTCAAAAAAGTTCCTTGAAATCTAATAACATCCTATCTCATTTGGATATGAGTACTTGCAGGGCTGAAACACTTAAAGGAAGAAAGCAAAGTTTATTATACATTTCACAAACAAGTAACTGCTCAGCCCCACCCATTGTCCTGCTCACCTAAGCGCACCCACCTGGATGCAGAGTATACACAGTAGGTAGTCAGCACTGCCTCCCATAATGTGAGTGGATATAAAACATCATGCTTGAGTAGCTCTCCACCTCTAACCTCCAGGACCAGAGGCAAATCCAGATATAATTAGAAACAATCAGTGGCACTTTTTAACGTACAGTAGACTCCCTCTTATTTGGTCTCGCTGGGACCGGACCTTAGGCTGGATAAAGGAATGCCTGGTTAATCAAAAAATGCATACAAAATAGCATTTATAGGTTATAAATCAGCTAGAATAACAGGATTTGTGTTTGTATGCAAACTCAAATGTCTAATAGAAAAACAAACAAAATGACGAAGAAGCAGGGCAGATAGTTCAAACTTTTAATAATCCAATGCAGTAAAAAACAAGTGGGTAAGCACTTTCACATCCATATGATGCTTCATCAGACCTCATAATAAATTAACATCCCAGTTTTATATATATTATTTCTTATATGATCTGATGAAGCATCATATGGATGTGAAAGCGCTTACCCACTTGCTTTTTACTGCATAGGATTATTAAACGTTTGAACTATCTGCCCTGCTTCTTCATCATTTAGTTTGTTTTTCTATTGGATTTTTGGTTCGAAGAAGTCGAAGTTTACCAACAGTGGCTACGTTTTTATTTCTGGTCAAACTCAAATGTCTGTCATTATTTAGCCCAGAGGAGGCAGAAGTTCTGTTCTTCTCTGTTGTCTTTTGCTAGGGCTATGGCAGAAATTTGAAAGAGGAGGCTGGTTAAAGAGAGATTGGATAAGAGGGCGTGTACTGTCTTAGTATTGTTAACCTGAGATTTTGAAAGAATAAGAGAATGTGAATAAATGTGTTTTCTTAATTAAAAGAAGTGTATAACTCAACTTGTCATGATTTATTAAGCATAGTCTGCCACAGTTGTGCCAAATTTCACCTTTTTAAGGTGAGAATAAAAGGAACAGAGCAAACTTTTGAGGCAAATTCTGAGATATCCCTAAAACTCAGGTCAGGGACCACACCCCTTACAAATTATAGATACCAACTCTGAGATTGCACTACAGTGGGGTAAAGGGTAAATTCTCACAATTCCCTCTGTACCACGATCTCCATACAGATGCTTTGACTTTTTGGAAAGTTAGTCATATGATCACAACCATATGAAATTTGAATTTACAAGCAGTCAGTCTTCTAAATGGAACCTACTACGCACACCTGGTCATTGCAACTGACTAACATATTGCTGACAAAATACTTAGCTCTTTGTCATCAGATGCTGATAACAGCTAGTCATCTAATCCATCTTGTTTTAAAAATACCTAAACAGCTTACTTATTGAACTGCCCTCACTCATTTTTATTTATCTGTTTAATAATATTTCCATCAGGGGATTGCAGAAAGAAAACTGGTCAGACTTTTACCTGGAATCTCCTAGTTCCTCTAGGAACAATGACTTTTTCATTAATTGAAAGCATGGATAAGGTAGAAGAGGCTTCCATTCATGAAGCCAAGCCAACACCCTGGCTAGACTTTCACTTCCCACACCCCACTCTCTTCTTTTATTTTCCTACAAAGTTCAAAATAACTTTAACTAACAAAAAAGACTGCCACTAAATTAAACTCACCATTGCTAAAACTTAGACATAACATACTCTTGTTAGGTGACAGCACGCTTCATACCTCAGACTCTCAGCATTCAAAAGTAGAGATGAACTCTATGCTAAGGGATCTAACTAAAAACTAAGTAAAAACATTTCCTCAATGGCAGAAAAGAGCTGAAATGAAAAGTTGGCAAGCATTTCTGTCTTTCATTGCGGCAATAGACTTACCTTGATGTTTGCTGGTGGACATAATGAGAACTCAACAAGACACTTGTCTGACATAGCAGCAGACAAGGGACAACTAGTTTTGTCAGGATAGTCTAAGTGAGCAATATAAAGTCCCTTTTCAGCAGTCATGGGGAGCAAAGCTCCATACATTGTAAGAACAATTCAGTTTGCAAACGTGCAACAATGTTTCTGTACATAGATTTCAATATACGCTAACACGAGTCTTAACCAGTACACATTAATGTGTAGAAGCAGTCAGAATTGAGAATTCTGCACCAGGTTAGTATACTGTTAGTATGGCTTTATATCGTGAAATACAGTGGAGTAGATGTCATATAGGAGTAGTGTTATACCAAATGTTCTGCTATGTTTTACATTTGTTTGAGTCACATCATACTTTATAATGTGAGGTTATGTTGCAGGAATATAACAATATGGATGCTAAATAGTTTGTGAGCATCTGTTTAAAGGATTTGGTGCTTGTTTCACTTTGTAGCTCTATAGGGATAGAATTTCATATAGTTCAGTAAAACTTCTATAGTTGCAGTGTTAATTTATTTTGGGGGGTTTGCTTTTTTGTTAAATAAAGTGGATATACTACTGTTTTTCTTAATTCACAGCAAAAACATTAATTGGATAATTTGGAAAAGACTATGTACAAACCATATAAAACTGAATACTTCACAAGGGTTAAGTTACATTTTCTGAATTGATTAGTGGCGCTGTAAAAAAGGCTTCCTGATCATATTATTATTATTATTATTATTATTTCTGCCATCTTAATGAATGCCATTGAAATTCCTGTACAGTCCCAGCAAAGCATCATCATATTTTCTTCCACATTGCTTACTCAGGTAAGAAATAAAAAAAAGAAGTATAAGATGTCTGCCTTGTACATGCTAGTGAAAACTAACTCAGGACACCAAACCTAATTGCCAGCAGACTGTCAGGCTGCTGGCATGCTTTATGAAAGGTGTCTGATTACTGTCTTCTTTATTTCTCTGTCTTTGAGTTGCAGCTTGATAGAGTTTCTTTCTGCTATCTCCTGAATCATTTTCAGGAAGCTATTAGAATTAGGTATTAGAATGCTTTGTTATTTGCTATTGCAACTGCTCTTAACCTCTCTTAGTCAACCATTATTTCTTCTTACGTCTGCCTTTTCTATTTCACACTTTTTTCATGTAGTCCTTCTTTCATTTCCGAACTTCATGGTCTTCTTTATTTCATCACTAACTTTCCTTATGTACCTTATTTCCACACCTGGCTCAGCTGCATATCTGTGCATAGTCTTCATACATGCTGATTTTAAGTGCTGTCATTCTTCCTTGACTTCACCCCTTTCTTCATACTCCTGATGTACTAGAGTCCTGACTATTTCCTTGAACTCTTGCAGATTCACGCCAGTCAATTTCAGTATTCAGTCTAGTCTCAGTTGATCTTAGAGCCTTCTCTGACCACTGCATGCTATGGATTTTGGCCACCAGTGATTTATGCTATAGATCAACTGCTTCACTGGGAATGACTTTGCAATCTCTGATTCTACCCCACTGCCTTTTCTTTAGCAGGAGGAAATTTATCTGAGCAGCCTGTTGACCACTCTTGTATGCAGAAGCATAGCTGATTTAACCAGTATCCTGAACCAGTATTATGAACCAGTGCCTCATCCTCTCAGCTCTTCAAGTGAAGAGCAAAAAAAAGCACTTCCCTGTAATAAGCCACTTGCTACTTTGTAAGTGATTGGCTTATTACCATTAGATCAAATTCCTCTTTCCTCTTGGGGGGGACAATCAGATGGTCAGATGCACAACATGCCTCCCCTGCTCCAGGTATTCAGGTCCCACTTCTGTGCTCTGCCCCAATCTTCCTTCAACATCTTTTATTAAAAAGAAAAAAGAAAAAAAATCTAAACTGTAGAAACTGTGAAACTGTTTACTACAAGTCATAACCTCACAGACACATACACACACACACACACACACACACACACACACACACACACACACACACACACACACACACACACACACACACATGCACATAAATACACAAACTCAAGGACACAGATAACATGCATGGACATTTCTAACAATCACACACATGCATTTGTGTACATGCACAAACACGCATGCGCACAAACATGCATGCGCACATGCACAACAAATGCCACACAGACAAATACACACAGGCATAGCAATCATATGGACACAGAACGATTCTATGTGTGGACATTTCTATCAATCACATGCATGTGCATGTGCACACACACACGTGCACACACACACACACGCACACACACACACACACACACACACACACACACACACACACACACACACACACACACTTACACAAAAAGGAACAAGCACACAAAAAGACAAACATACAAACAACTAGTATCTGCAACTACTGTATCCCAAATATCTCCCCATTCATAGCAGACAGAGTTATTTTAGGTAACTGTCCTTTACCACACACACACACACAAACACACACACATATGTATGCATACGGACATATAGACAGATACTTGCTCACACTAAATTTATACAGTACCACTTGTCTGCATGCATAGTCTAAGCAGGACCAATCTGTTTCACTTCAACCTGTTCACTGTACATCCTTGAAACATGCAAGTTCACACTGCTAAATGACAGTGTATGCTTACACATTTCTCCACTGCTATCATGTGTGACTTATATAGTATGAATATGTATGGCTTCTGAGTTACACAATATTCTTAACTGAGCAGTGCACTGGACTGATAAAGCAGCCTCATTAGCATACACCCCCATCAATAAACTTCAATATTCACACATGGCTCTGAAACTCTTACTGCTCTAGAAAGCTGACCTGTGCTATGGAGCACTGATGGTCAATATGACTCAGGACAGCCTTCTGTATTGTGCAAAGCAATTTGGTCTGATCTGTGTACTCTGTAAGTTGTCTGCATAGCCGGCCTTAGGCCTAGGCCAACTAGGTTGCCGCCCAGGGCTCCGCTCTAGCAGGGGCACTTTTCCAGTATTTATTTGGTGTAAGTAGACCAGGATGGGGTGCACCTGGTGGTGTGGAGGTGCGCCGTGGAGCCCTTTTGCCTAGGCCATCAGTTGACCTAAGGCCGCTCATGGTTGTCTGTTATCCACAACATAACTGCAAAGTATTATTAAAATAAAAGTTAGACAGTATATCTTGTTTGCATGTTATAGTGCATAGCAAACCACTCAACCTCTTTAGTTCAAGAAATCCAGACAAATCTAAAATAATGAGAGAACAAAGGCCCAAAAATAGGGACAGCTTTTAAAAGTTGTTCTTATAAACTTAGGAAAGGTGCAAGACTAACAGGTTTTATGTTATCATGCATTTTCTGAAGTATATAACTTCCAAAACTCAAATATGTGTCATTATTCAGTGATTTCAATTCTATGTAATTTGTCAGAAAAACATACATTTTATGAAGAACAGACCAAAATTTTGAGACAAAATCTGGGCATTCTACAAACATTTTGAGAGTTGAGAGGGATGGTGCATAGCCCTCTGAGAGTTCTTGGAAAATAACTAATGAAGTATTAGGTAATTAGATATAATATATTTTTGTGTGTATCTGAACGTTTCTAAAATAATGAATACATGATAATGCATTTGCCATATACATAAAAATATTATACAACAAAGTCTAAATCACTCTTACTTAAATTATTTCTTCTTGGAATTGATCTTAGAACCCCATATTCTCTTTCCTACTGCTTTCTGTATTGCCCTTTTTATTTCTTCTGTTCGAAGTCCATAAACAACTGGATTGAAAAGATTTGGAATAACTGTGCATGTAATTGTCATAAGGAACTGCAAACAGTCAAAACTTATCACCCCTCCCACCTGAGACTGTAAAAATGAAAAGATGCCAACAATGAAAAATAGAAGTAATAACAATAAGTGTGTAATACAAGTATTTAAAGCTTTCATTTTAGCTCCACGTGAAGCCTTATATGAAGCTTTGAAGATCTGCGCATAAGAGTAAGAAATAACTGTAATTAGTAGGACACCATTACTTACTGATATGCATGTCACATACATGTCATTTACAGTTTCATTCTCACATAACAACTTTGAAAATGTGAATGCATTACACGTGATATCCTGTATAATCTTGCCACAAATAGGACGTTGCAACATCAGATAAGTGCATGTTGTAACAATACAAAATGAATAAAACCATGGAAGTATTACGAGAATATATACTCTCAACTTTGTCATAAAACTGTTATATGACAATGGATTACATATGGCTAAATATCGATCGTAAGCCATTAATGTCAAGCATGACATTTCATTAAATCCACACATGTATAATAAATATGTTTCAGTAAGACAACCAAGGTAGGAAATGGTTTTCACTTCAGACAGGATATCTACCATGAGCTTCGGCAACATAATAGTACTTACACACATTTCATTTAAACATAAATTACAAACAAATATATACATGGGTTCATGCAGAGTTTCATGCAAAGCTATCACAGAAATAAGTGATAAGTTAACAATGATTATTAATAAATAAATTATAAGACAGCTAACAAAACAATAATTTTGAAACTGATCAATGTTATCAAACCCAGTGAATATGAACATATTGCCATTTGAAGAATTTTCCATTTTTATTTATTGTTCTCAGAAATTAACCCCAGAAGTCAACCTGCAGAACAATACATTATACATGTTTAATATCAGGTTGCTACTACATGAGATTGTAAATCTGATGCCTTTGAAAAATCATGTGCCCCAAACTAACTGTTTTAGGTAAATCACCATTTATTAAACAAGTTTAAAAGAGCTTAATAGATAGCACGGACTTACTTTTAAATCGCATTACGTACAAGTTAGTCTTAGTAAATGTGTTTTATTATGATGTGTGACATGCACTGACAAATTACTATAACAACCATTATGGATACCAAAATGCTATAGCCATAACATAATCTTTCTATAAATCACTTACTCATGACATTAGAATGCAAAATGTTTACAGTTCTACTCAGCTGAAAGCTTTAAAGGAATTCCAGTTAGAACTAACAGCTTTTAAAAACCTGTTTCCCTAGATTCTACTTAATTTAGAAATAAAATCATTTAAAATAATATCATTGTTACACAATGGACAGGATACCTTTTCTTTCCTCTTCCTTGATGTCCAAAGACTGCCGTGAAATAACAATATTTATACATTTGATCTTCCTGAGAATATAATGTCTTGTGTGCAGTAATATCTCTGGGGTATATATTTCACAAGATTTTTCCCTTTAGAAACACAAATCAGTCTCAGTTGATATTTTAGTTTACAGTCTGACTAAAATAACCATTCCGTTCTTGTCACTAATAATGCCAGTCATCACGTCCTTATGATATAGTGCTCGTTGTTTTGAGGAAAATGTGTCTTCATTGAAGGTTTGTATAAAATATCTACTTTTTTTCTGTTATGGAATAGTTGCTGCCAAAATTAATTTTTTTTATTTTTATTATTTATTTAATGTTTGTTTACCGAGAAAGTCCAGCTGGGACAGAGCCCATTTTAGAGGACGCCCAGGGAGAAATACTCCAGATGCATGTTTGTAAACAGAACAAGCTGTTACTGAATCTACAGTAAATGTATTTCAGTGAATACCTGCATCATATTTAAAATCTTAAATATGTTGTTGATTTGAAGGCAAATATTATCATAACATGGGTCACCCCACTGTGCAATTATTTTTAGCTTTGGCTGATTCTCATAGTTTGCTTCCTGTTCACAATGCTGCAAAACAGTCATTGTGATTAGCTTCAGCTCTCCATTAGACTTTTCAGATTTATCACTTTTTGAGGTTAGTATGCGTTAAAAAAAAATGAAGCCAGAGTGTTGTCATTGTGGGATATAGCCCCAAAAATGGCCCATGCAGCCCAGGTTCGATGAGCAGCTGGGGCATCTGAGGCACTGTCAGGTAGGGATGGGGCGGTTATTCATTATGCTACCCAAGGATAGGCATGTTCCAAAGAGGGGAGTAGCCCTCGAACAATGAGTTGATGAATTCAGACAGTACCATGGCTTTGTAGAATAGCTGTTTTGCATTGTCCAGTAGGTCTAGTTTGAAAGTATTCCAACCCTCCCAATACAAGGAGATAACTAATAATAAGTCATGCCAAAAATGTCTGGACCATTGCAAAACTTGTTGCAGCCTTTCTTCTGATTTTTCAAAACAGGAAGTTCATGCATGCTATTAAAAGTACACATTGCCAGTACTCCCCAGGTTAGTGTAGAACAGTTCAACTAAGTGTGGAGAGGACATCCGGAATAATTTCTACTATCCCATTGTTTGCAATCCAGCATTCATTTATTCGGAAATAGTCAAGTCTGCTGGTAACCCCCATTGGAGGGGCAAAGATGGTGTACTCAAAAGCCGAGGGATGCTGCATGCGCTAGGCATCTACCAAGTGAAACTGGTCTAGCCATTCATTTAACATGACCTAATGACTATTAAGTCTGATTCTGCTCCAGAGAAGTCTATCCTTTGAATAGTCTCATACCATGTTGAATTCTCCACCTAGACTTATGGGCAGGTAGTGGCCCCCAACTCACATCAGTGTAGTGTGCAATAAATGAAAAGGGCTGGCTGCCTCCACTTTAGCTGACCCTAGAGGATCAAACCATGACTACTATCCATCTGCCTTCTTTATCAACTATAGTTGATAAATACTATAGTACTATGTACTAATACTATAGATAAATACTATAGTTGATATGTTAATAGCACTATAAACAGCTTTTAGTATTATGTAAAGTAAGAAAGATATTGTCTAACTGCAATAGCACAAATGTCAATAAAATCTGAGTCATACCTACAAGATGCAGTGGTAGCTCAAGTACTAGACAGCAGTGTGGGGCAGACCTGCACAACCACCAAATAAACAAGGTCTCAGCATGGCTGATTAGGTGTATTCTGGGATGCATATACACCATGAGAGAAGAGGTAGCAACAGGGCTTTCTTTAAACTTCCTGTAAACTTAGTGTGTGAGCTAAACCAAGTACTTTCCTCTGTTCACCACAGGTTAACAGCATCAAGACAGAGGGAGCCACCCTCAGAGATGTAGGATTCAGTTACCAGGATCAAGCCAAATGGAAAAGTCCAGCTCTGGCATCATTCATTCATCTGCCTCCAGCACAGGTCACATTGTGCAGCCATAACACAGAGCCCACATAAGTGGAAAGAAATGTATAATAGTACAGGAGACAGCTTATCATAAGTATCATGGAGATCAAGGGAGTTTTGAGCACATGATGGAATGGATCAGGCCATGCACTTTCTATGGGGGTCAGCTTCGAAATGAGATCTCACTCAGCAATTTTTCATTCTCATTTACTGATGTATGTATATACAGGAATATGAAAAATATTACCATTCTCATAATCTGACAACTAAATAAATACAGAAACATTTTCATTATGTGCAAATAAATTATAACTAGCCAATGTATGCATGCTCTTTCACTGGATTCATGCAGCAAAATGCAAATTATTGACTTTAGAGGCATATTGCAAGAGCAAAAACTCTCAACATGATCAGAGGATTAAGACAAAAGTAGTACAAGACTAACTGGACATAGTCTACTGCTGGGCCAATGAGAGCATGTCTGGGGTGCGTCAAGCTGTGCAACTGAGCCTCAGTTGAAACCTGACTGTGACCTACTTATACTATATCTGACTCTAACAGTTCCTATAATGTTTACTTCTTTATTTTTCTTGTCATTTTACATTAAAAAATTGTTTATACTGTATTTCGTAATTTGGACAAAGCTTTATTGGGCTAGTGCATTAGGTCTATTTTAGAAGACTGCTGTAGAAGTTTTCCTGGAAAAGAATTTAATATTACTACTGCTGTGGGCATTCAATCACTGATGGCTTTGCTATATGTTGTTCTCCAACTGGCTACATCTTTCTTCTTACTTGCTTTATATTGCTCTGCAAGGCTGACCATTGCTCTTCTTTGGCTAGTATCACACTGATCCCTTCTCATTTGGCTTTATGCCTGAGGCTTGAAGAACTACAGTGGTCATTCTCCTACACAAGGGAGGCCCTACATTTGATTCTGGTAACTATAAACCCATAAAGCTCAGAAGCCTCACCTGTAAGACAATGGAACATATTGTTATGAACCTCATAATCACAGGCACTGGTAGTTTAAAGTCCATTCATCTAAATCAGTTTGTTTTGTGAAGGGTGGATTCTGTCTGGTTTACCTGACTAACTTCTTTGAAAGATATCACTGATGCCTTGACCTAGCCAAAGCTTTTGACACCATTCCACAATTTAGTGTAACACATAAACTTACCAAACTAAATATAAACCTTTATGTTAGCTGATGGACAGCAAACTGATGGAATAAATGCAAATTATGCAGTCTCTATGAAAAATTCATTATCACTGTTGTCCTTCAAGGCTCAGTTCAGGGACCACACCTGTTTGGTATTGTCTTATCTGATATCACATCTGATGTCAAGGGGCTGTGGTTGACTAAGTATAATGATGTCTGCAAACTTGGATTTATAATCAACTCCCCTGGGGTCCCCCAGGTTCTATATGAAGGACTAACATGTCCAGACATTTGCATGGTCTAAAGTTAAGTTACAAGTGTATTATTGCATCTTTTGGCAAACATGAACATCTTTGCTCATACTAGATTAATGGCTCATACCTCAAAATAGATATGATTATCAGAGACCTAGGCACATTTCTAACAATTAACTTTCCTTGAATTACCATGTAGCTATGGCTGTTAAGAAATCCTTCTATTTAGTCCTGCTGGCTACTAAGGGTAATTACACCAGGTATAAATATATTATCATACCTCTCTACTCTTTTATTAGGTCCATAATTATCCTTTTTTGGCATATACCTGTCTAGATATATGGTCCATCTTAAATGTCCTCAGTGTTTTCACACAACAAAAATGAATGGTCTGAATTCTATTACTTATGCCTAATACTTCAAAACTCTGTCTCTTTTTTTCTGCATAATACAGACTCCATAGCTGTGACTTCTACCTAGCGTACAAGGTCTCAGATGACCCTGGGCTGAGTGATTGCCTTCATATTTGCAACACTAACAACACAATGAGCACCCATGCTAAACACTTTAACCTTCATCACAACATAAACTGAACCTGCTGGTCTGATAAATATCTCATTCAAAAAATGTGTCTCCTCTGGAACAAGCTTCCCATCATATTAAACAAAGAAGTTTACTCACTGTCTTCAAATTCAGTCTAGATAACTGGAATGGTAGCTGCAAAAATGTATACCGATTTACTCCACAAACCCTAGTAGAATAGAGTATTAAGTTGAATGAATTGTAGTGGTTAAGTTACAAATAATTTTTTCCAATTAATTGCCTAATAGGAACCTATGAACCTAAGACTCATTTCCTTTGCTAGTACTTCATTTTAATCAATGCTAATCAAGCCCATCATTTTAAAGGCATTTCAGCTGACCACCACTGTTTGCCTTGAAAAAGGAACTTTATCTAACTCTTTTTTTTTTTACTTATTCTGGTTAAGTTACATTTGATACCGTGTCACCAGCTGATGTCAATCGTCAACCTCAAGACTGTGGTCAGAGTAAATGTGTTCACATACAGACAGCAAGATATCCCATGCCGATTTATTACTCCACCTCTTGCACCTGATGTGGCCATAACGTGGAACAATGTACAAGAGATGCGGCATACTGTAATGCTGTTGATAACACAAGTAAGCCACAATGGATGTATGTCATTCCATTCACAAAGTGTAGCTATCTATTGATCTGAAATACAGAATGTCATAGAAAAATGGAAATAGACTTGCTCAGCATTTCTTAATGGTCCTTCACAGTTGATGGCAATGCTTCTCCATTTTCCTAGAGTTAAAATACACGAAACCGCAGCCATTCAAAAGGAAAAAAAATGTTAAAGCTGCAAGTTCTAGAAACTACCTAGAAAAGTAGATTTGTTGCAAAAGAGTAAGCCCTTCTGCACCCACACAATTGCTGTACTCTAGTTAAATGATAAATACATGGTCCTACAGCTGTGGAGATGAGTGAAACTTTTAAATGTAAACATACACACACACACACACACACACACACACACACATACACACACACACACACACACACACACACACACACACACACACACACACACACACACACACACACACACACACACACACACGCCCAAAGACACAAACACACACAGCAGATGATTGCCATTGCATAAAGTCTGTTAGAAAGTTGATAAGAATTATTTACAGATACTTCAAGAGGTATAAGGTTCTGGTACTTGATTTATTGTTATAATGGGCAGATTTTTGAGTCCCTGTAAAGATTATCATATAAATTCAGGAAGCCTCCGTGTAAGAGTTATAACTCTTACACGGAGGCTGCAGTGAAACTGTATGATGTCAGCATGTCATGCATATGCATGAGGTGCATGAGGCATGCTGAATCACACTAGTAACTCTTACACGGTCCGTGTAAGAGAGTAGGGGGCGTGTCAGTAGGCTAAGCTCTGCAAGCGGACACGCCCCCGGAAGACTAGAATGGCTGAAAGTAAACAGCCACGAGAGAGGCCATGGAAATGTGCATAAACACACTACACAACACATGCCCCGATAGACCATCACTGTATAAAGTGAAGAGATGTAATAAAATTAAATTAAAACCTATTTTTTTAAACCCGTAAATGTTTGCTACTGTGTGCCCGTATGCTGGGTGTGCTACTAGCGCAATCACAGTTAGCAGTCAGTGGAAAAGGATATATGAACTAAATATGCAAAGTAAGCCAAGAAGTAATAGCTTAGCGGTAGAGTTGCCGGCCTAAGAGTAGGCAGGCAGGGTTCGAGCCCCCACAACAACCTTTTTTTTTTTTTTTTGTAAATAAGCACTAAAAAGCCCCCTGACAGTATTGTACAAATGTAAATGTATTCCCTTTTGTAAAATGGAATGAAACGGAGCATATATTCTGAAGTAACACAATAACAAAAATAGTCAGAAATGTACTGATAGCTAAGCTGCTGTGAGACGGAGTGCCCGTAGCTGAGTAGTGTTTAAAAAGCTGCAAACTGCGTGCCTGTTGCTAGGCATCGGTTTAACAGACTGAAACTGTTTGCAACTAGCTGTGCTTAGCTGAACATGTGTGCCACTAGCCAATTAAGGTTTATCCCAGCGCACACCGTTTGCACGGCGCTCCCACAAGCTAACTGCCAGGGCGCATGCGTTAGCTCCGCGCAAACGAGCGCAGACCTGGTTTTAAATGCTTAAAAGTGCTTTTGGCATGTTTGATTGACAGGTCTCAACTCATTACTGTCAGGAAAATCAAAAATCAGTTGCCAGATTCGAACCCAGGATACCATGCACTAGAGTCAAGGTACAAAACCACTAAGCCATGACAGCAATACCTAGAAATTCAGAAATAGCATATATATGGGATAAAATCCAGAATGGAGCATGATAAAGCATTTTCAGTGAAGTAGATACAATTCCAAAATGGCCAATCAGAGAAATGTGCGGGAAAATCGGCATATATAAGCCCCATAGGCGGGAATACACAGCAGAAACGATTGTAGATCAGAGCTGCAGTCAGAATGAGTGGAGTAGGTGAGGGACGTTGCTTTTGAGCACAGCGTTGGGGCGTTGAGGAGTCCAGATACATGGTCTGGCTCCTTGTCCATCATCACGAGGCCCAACTCATGCAGGGCCAGGTCTCATGGGGAGCATATAGGGCAGAGGCATGGGACCAGTTGGCTCATGATCTGACCAGTGCTACTGGCATTCCACGCACTGGTGAGCAGGTCCGTCACCACCATGCGGACTTGAAGCGACGCAAGCAAGGCCAGTTGTCCAAATGGATCCAGGAGGCCCGGGATATGCCCAACGCCCCACTACTGAGTAAGTTACATTTTACTTATGTATGTAAGGATTTCAACTAGCTGATACCATGGAGATGTGTAGTCCAATATTACTTCTTTCGTATTACAGCTGCAGGTGTCCGCTCTATGAATTGCGAGATGCATGCCCATAGGCTGGTGCGGATGCGCCACCGTGCAGGTTAGTAACCCCACCCAGTACTTGTAAATGAATATTATACTGTAGCATGTATCAGAACACTGCAGTGTATTGATTAAAAGTAATATAATGTGCAAGCAAGATTTGAAAGTCTGCAGGTATGGCTGCAACAAGTTCATCAGTATGCAAGTGTAACTGGAAATATAATTGATAGAATTAAACAGTGCTGTAATACAGATGTCCCACCATTAATTAAATATAGTGTAACCTGCAGTAGTCTCAAGAGTACAGCTTCAGAATCTGAGGTAGTCACATGTGAGATATATCCCCTGTTGAAATGCTGAATCATGACAGAAGTGAGGCTGTTGGAAAGTGTTTGAATCACCACTAGTCTAACATGTGAACAAAGCCTAGAAGTAGCAACCTGAACTCTGAATTTGCAGGATGTGTGAGACTGACAGAAAGGGTCATGTATAAATAAATAAAGTAGTAATAACCCCGGAATATATTAGCCCCAGTGTGTTTCTACAGAACTAAATGCATGTGGGAAGTACAACTTAATATACCAAACTGATTTCAGTGTGTCAGAATCTGGAATGTCTAGCCAAATGCTGTATATGGTGATCACAGTAAACAATTTGCAGATAGAATGAATGATTATCTGACAGACTAAACAGCCATAGTTGTCCCCTGTCCTGTCATCAAAGTGTAGCAGGATGATGTATCTGATCAAATTCAAAATAAGTAGGATAGTGATGTATTTGTAACAGGTGTAGCTTGACAGTCAAATAAAATTTATTTTGAAACATCAGCCTCAACTTAATTGTGTACCTATTATAAATGTAAATCAATGTGTAACATATGAATGTGTCATCACTTTCTATCTCCGCCCAACCCTATAATTCCATATAACAACACCCACTAAATAATGGTATGTGAACATTTCATTAATCATGGACATTTGTCCGTTTCAAAAATATATGCATGTCTGTTCGTGCATGTGCCCTGTTCATACCTGCAAATCTGATGGCTTGTTGCCATTAATCAACCCTGCATGTTGTTTGACTGTGTATTTCTGTTCAAATAATGCATGTGATATTGATATGCCCCTTGTTCAATGGTGTTAATATCTGGGTGTTTGTTTGATGGGAATACCAATGCATGCTGTTACAACTAATCTGAATGGAATACAATGCCACTAACCCAAACTAACATAACTACTCACAAACCTAGAACGCTTGGGAAGGCAGGTCCCAGCGGACCCACCTCTCCCACCTCAGCTGGTGACTGCACCTGGCACTAGTGCCCAGGCGGACCCCCTCCGGTGGCCCTGTGCCACCTTCGGGTGGAAGCTGCAGGGGATGGGGCCCGTCCCCCTCTGCAAGTGTGGCGGAGGGTTAGATCCACTCACCCTCAGCGGTGTCCGGTCTGTGGTGCGAAGGGAGATCCAAGACACTGTTCTTGGGCCCCTACGCCAGCTCGAGGCTCATGTGGCACAGCTAACGGACCCGGCCGTTGCCCGCCTACACAGCCCCAGCACAGCCCGTCCTGGGCTGTGAAGGAACAGTGGCAACTGCCTATGGGTGGGGATATCAGTTCCACTGTTGCCATCTGTGGGCTCATGCATCTTGGAAATCCCAACCTCCGTCAATTGTGTAACCCCCCCACGTGTGTCATACACCGCCCCTGTATGCGTCTTGTCTGTCTTGTCTGTTAACCTACCCAACCTACCTCCCCAGCTATACCGACTTCCTTCACCTGACATACCACTCTCACCTGAAAAAAAAAAAAAAAAGGGCACTCTGTACCCACAAAAAAATTACGCCCCATACATAGCTGTCCATGTCGCACACATGTCTGCTTGACATTGAAACAGTTAATTACAATTGGCTCTACAACAACTATTAATGTTGTCCTGACACCTCTCTCAGGGGTGAAAGGTTTCCAATGTCTCACCAAAATACATGGAAATGCACAGCTGTTGCTGCCAAAGACATGGGCATCTATGGGCCTTACCTACATCCCTCCTGCAAATCCCACGCTTGTTTCCCTACTGTCTTACCCTCTTTGTGACCCCTTTTCACCACTTTCCTGTCACCCCTTTTTTTTCTTTCAAAGAAATTAAGCTGGTGTGCGTGTTAGGGAGCTCACCACCAGTGCGCATCGTGAGCTCAGCAAGCAGCAGACCTGGTTTAAAGTGCTTAAAAGTGCCTTTATGGCACTTTGATTGACAGGTCCTGTACTCAGTTTGAAAGTTTGCTAAGAAAAATAAATTCCCACTGTCAGTCTTGAACCCAGGACCTTGGTAACATTAGTCTGTATGACCTACCACTAAGCCATGCCTGCTTTACAAGAACACAGTGCTAAAATAAATATAACATGTAATAGTAGGAATCAGTATAAAGGCAATATAGGAGATGTACTATCTAAAGCATGTCAGGTAGAGTTTTAATGGCCAAATTACTGGATTCCCATACTAGTTCAGTGTGAACAGAAACAGCCCTGCTACCTGTTAGCTTGTACATAATAATGTAAGGTAATGTACATATGTGAAGGTATGTATATCTACACATACATATATATAAATATATATTAATACATATGAAATATAGTCGTAGGTCTCAGTAGCCATACACACTCACTACAGGAAACAGTGAACATAATTGCAGCAACCTGAATCTGCAACACAGCCTGACCCCTGTGTGACCTACTTACCCTTCTAACTGCTTAAAGGTGGCCTCAGCACTTTGATTGACAAGTCCTGTACTCAGTTTGAAAGTTTGCAAAGTAAAAAAAATTCCCACTGTCAGTCTCGAACCCAGGACCTTGGTAACATTAGTCTGTATGACCTCCCACTAAGCCATGCCTGCTTCGCAAGAACACAGTGCTAAAATAAATATAACATGTAATAGTAGGAATCAGTATAAAGGCAATATAGGAGATGTACTATCCAAAGCATGTCAGGTAGAGTTTTAATGGCCAAATTACTGGATTCCCATACTAGTTCAATGTGAACAGAAACAGCCCTGCTACCTGTTAGCTTGTACATAGTAACGTAAGGTAATGTACATATGTGAAGGTATGTTTATCTACACATGCATATATATAAATATATATTAATACATATGAAATATAGTTGTAGGTCTCAGTAGCCATACACACTCACTACAGGAAACAGTGAAGATATATGCAGCAACCAGAATCTGCAACACAGCCTGGCTCCTGTGAGACCTACTAAGCCCTTTAACTGCTTAAAGGTGCCTCCAGCACTTTGATTGATAGGCCCTATACTCAACTCAAAAGCAGAATATGAGCATACTAGTAGGCCCTACCACAAGACTATTGTAACACTAGTCTGTATGACCTACCACTAAGCCATGACTCTCATACAGGAATATAGTGCTAAATAAGTGGAACATGTAATAGTAGGAATGAAGATAAAGGCAATAGTATGTCTACTACCCAAAGCATGTCATGCAGACTTTTATAGTCCCAATTACTGGGTTCCCATACTAGTGTAGTGTTAACAGAAACAGCCCTGCTAATTGTTAGCTTGTACCCAATAATGTCAGCTAATGTACATATATGAAAGTATGTATATGTACACAGATATATATATATATATTTATATAGCAATACATATGACATATAGTTGTAGGTGTCAGTATGCATACACACTCACTATAGGGAACAGGCAAGATAAATGCAGCAACCTGAATCTACAACACAGCATGAAGCATGGTAGATGTACTAACCTTCACACTCACAAAACACTATCAACAGCATACCAGCATGGTCCACGCCCTACAATCTGAAAGGGCAACGCCTATCTCACATACCCTTTTATAGCAGTGTCCTGAAATCACAGTGAGAAATGCAATCAGTACACACCCAGCTGCATGCAATTAGCAAATGCTACCTTACAATTGGTGCAGAGGCCATCACATGGACCTATGCAGATACCTACAAAAGCAATGAGTACCCACACTACACTCATACAATACATTCATTGCACAAAACCGACAGAGAAAGAGAGAGAGAGACAGAGAGAGAACAAAACAGAAATAAAGACAGTCAGCAGCAAAACCAGCAGCAGCAGCAGCAGCAGCAGCAGCAAACTTCAAGCAGCACCAGTGACACACCAACAGCTGCCACAAACACAGGTAATGCAAAGTAGCAGGTTAATCCTGTGTATACTGTGACACCTCCAAATGTATCATAGTTCACTATCTATAGGTATGTCCATGAGATAGGTTGTGTGTAGATAGTCATGAAATATAAACATATGTAATATTGTTGTACATGTGGGCTATAACTAACACTTCCATAGCTTAGAACACAAGGCCAGTTGTGCATATGATGCAGTAGTTCCCAGGGTCAGTAGAGGTTCCTCCTCATTGGTGTGGGACCACTGTGTATGTATGGCACTGTTCAGGTACATATCCTGTAGTATGGCCAGGGATTAATATCAGTCTGTCATGTGGTGCTATGTCCTCCAGGGGTGAATGTAGTACACATCCAGGGATACCATTTCGTAACAGTGATGATATGTGTTCTGCAATGATGAGGGTGGCTCTCACCTGGACATGTGAGAGGATAGGGAGGTTACAGTCATCTGGGATAACTACTAACACGTGTGTAGGACAATGGGGGGGGTACCTGCACCTAAACTGTCTGCAACAATGTTGGCAATATCTGTGCATTTGGTGAATGTGAAGCATCTTAACACTGCAGACAACAGATGCCTTCCCATCATGTGAATCTGCCCTGTGCTGCAGTAGCCTCCTACTATTGTTATACAATATGCCTGTATCTGTAGTCCACTGGACAGGATTAATAAGTGGTGTGCAGTTGTTCTGGGTTAGATAACTGTGTGCACAGTACATGCAGTATGTGGGATGTCTGTGGTAAGCATATGCAAAGGTGCTGGCGGTGTGTGTTGTGGCTTCCACTGGCCCAGTGGGCTGCATGGATAGCATCACTGTCATAACTACTGAATAACTGTGTAATAACATGCATACATAGCGAGGTAGTGTACTGTGCTTGTGGTGTTGTTCAGATATGTATATCCAGGCTGAGTAATGTGTGTCCACATCACAGGGTTGGATGGCAGCACACATTCAGTATGTATGGATGAACACCCAGAATGTGTCAGACGTGTCACCTGTGCAGACGTATCTGGCCATTACCTGTGCATCCCCCACAACACACACACATGCAACATATGGCAGAAGTACTATAGCAGTACACACATGTTCATAGGTTCATACTAGGCTATCTGCCCGAGGGCATTTACAAGCCTAGCCCATCGTTTTGTGGCTTACGCCACCCCTTTAGTATGGGGAACCATACCCATTATTTTGCTGTGCCTCTGTCGAGCAGTGACACTGAGGTAATCCCTGGGGTATATCTGCGATCTCCCATCCATTGGTCAAGATTTCTCTTGAACAAGGCCAGCGAGGTGCTCTGCCTCACATATACCGTGATTTTGTTCCACAGCATAGGAGTCTTTGGGTGATGAATCTATCCCTCCAGCATGTCCTATTAATAGCCGTGTCGAGGTTTAAGTCTCCCGCCCTTGTGGCTCTGATGGATCTAGATTTTTTTAGGTGAAGCATATTCATCAAATCTGGGTTTGACATGGCCTTGTATGTTGGGCAAAGGTCACCTCTGAGCAAGCGGGCGACTGAATAGAACATACATGGACATGCTGGAGGGCAAATTCTAACTGAGAGGCTCCCTTCACTCTGTAATGAGCTCGAACAGTTGAGAATGAACAGTTCATATGTTCATACTAGGCTATTTGCCCTAGGGCATTGGTAAGCCTAGTAGAATGTGTTTGTCTTTTGCCACCCAATCACAAGTTATGCTGCTATGCCCTTGTCCGACTTTAGTATACTGTGCCTCTGTCTAACAGTGACATAGAAGTGATACCTGGGGTACAACTATTATCTCCATCCACTCATCCAGATTCCTATGGAAGAGAGTCAATGAGGGACTCTGCCTAACCAGTAGTGTGAGCTCATTACAGAGTGAAGGGAGCCTCTCCGTTAGGAATATGCCCCTCCAGCATGTCCATGTATGTCAGTGCTGAGGTCCAGCTCTCCTGAGCATGTGGCTGTATGGGACTCTGATTGCCTGAGGTGCATCACGTTCATTACTGCTAGGTAGGACATGGCTGTATATGGCATGCACAGATTGCCTCTGAATAGGCAGTATGCCACTGAGTCCAGCTGGATTCACTTTACCTGGGCAGCATATGACATCTGTGTGAGCCATTGCATCCCCTTGATGATGTACTGTTGTCCTGTACCAGTTGCTGTAGGTGTCTGGTTAGGTACATCCCAAAAGGTGCATTGTACGCAATTATAGGCCTGATGATGGATGAGTACCGAGGCACAATGACCTCCCCTGCCATACATGTGAATCAGTCATGATTAGCTGGGCTATATAATATGTCTGTCAATCCACGTTGGCCATGTGGTAGACAAATGACAGACCGCTACCATGTTTCTTCCCCAGGTCCCCAACTACGTCTTCTGTACTCAATGGCCTAACACCTATGTTGTACTGTGCCACCAATGTGGAGGCGTGGGAATCTGCATTGAATACTGATACTCCCCCTCCCTTGTTCAAGTGTTGTGGCCGACAAGAATGGTAACAGCTATAACGTGGTAGTACTGGTGTGCTCCTGTGAAACCTGAAACAGGTTCATGTTACTGCACAGATATCGATGTCCAGAATGCTAGGTAGGGTTTTGGGTGCGTGCATCCTTGGGTCTAGACGTCCAGTGTTGAGTAGCATCACTCTTACTTACTCATCCTTTGTGATACAAATGGATGTGGGTTTGCCTTATGAGCCTTGCCTAATACAGGCACTATGGGTGTAGCAGGAGGCTCCGCCAAATGTCAATAGGACTGTGGTGACAGGTGCAAGCTGTCCCTAGCAAAGCATACCACCCCAAGATGGCAGGCATTGGCACACCTGTGAATGACACCAGTATGTCAGTCAATTGTTGGAAGGGATCATCGTGCCTTGATATTGTGGCATTGTTCTAGGTGAGGGTAGGATGCTACTCAAGGTCAGGGTCAAACTGTCTCGGGCTACATGCTCAGAGAGCTCTGTATTGTCTCATGTCATGTAGTCCAGGGAGGAATGTGTCAGGCCATTCACAGCAGCATGGACATTGACTGAGTCATACCTGTACCTGCCTTGGGGTTACCTGACTGTTTGTGTTATGTGGCAGGTCATAGTGCCTGACAGGCTGCACACCGTGACCCTCACCTCGTTAAGCCTGGTGAACGTGATGTGAGTGTGCCTGATGATAGAGGCACCTAGTACAGGTGTATGAGGTGTGTTGTTAACTGTTAATGGCTGTGAGTGTTCAGCATATTGGCTTTGTGTGATATGTGTTGCACATGTTCGTTTATGTGGTAGTGGTTGCCTGGATGTCTGCTTAGGAGGTCTCTGCTGCATAGGCAGAGCTGTGGTCTGAGCCTACAAGTATGATCATGTGTGATCATGTGTTAGGTCCGCTGTTGTGGTAGGTCTACGTGAGACTGGAAGTGTAGTGAGTGATCCCCTTTGCCACATGACTGGTTATGGCGGTATTGAGTAGACAGAGCCTAGCCTCCAGTCTGGTATATGGTTGCATCACTCACATGAGTTTGAATTTGTTGTTAGGAGGAGGGGTTGTCTGTGTACATGCATCTGTTCTAACATTGTCTCTGGAGTACCACACTCACCAGCTGGACTGAGGAGGAACTGACAACTGACCTCTGGACATGCTAGAATACTATTGTGAACTCTGTAATCACTAATGATTGAAAACAAGGTCCAGTGGGGAGTGAGGGTGTACTGACATTACCTACAACTGCTGACTGATATAAAAGCGTCAGTGAGCAAATGCCAGGTAACCTAAGTGCAATGTGTCACAATGAAGTAAATGCAACAATGACAAGCAGTCACTTGCTGTCATGTGTAACATGGAAGTACGTACAGTAAGCAATGCAGATAACAGTAGTGAGTCACAGATGTGTTGCAAAGATGTGTACTATGTGGAAGTAGCATACCAGTGAAATAACAAGCTAACAGATAACAAGCATATAAACAAAGGTAGATGCAGGAGGCCTGGATGTAGTGTTTGCTACAACAAACAAGGTGTAGCAATGTCAGTAAGATACAGCTCAGATATGCAGGCACTATAAACCTGAAACCAGATGTCCCCAGCTATGAATGGCAGAGTACAGCCTATTGTCACACATGAGTGCAGACCACAAACCTCGTTAATGTTAAATAACTGGCCTGAAGGCCAACTGCCCATACCAGAAGTAATACACTTGTACACTGGGCCCACAATCAGCAGTTCCCAACTTCAATGGATGAAAGATATGTGTCCTGCCACCACAGTGCTTGCCACCAACCTCCCTAATGTAAAACAACTGGTCTGAAGGCCAAGTACTTAGTACAAATGACATAGAATGATAGCTACACTGTAATCAGGTTTTAACCAATCAGTAATAAGTAGAAGTTAACACTCCTGTATAGAATGTGTACCATGTATTGTTGAGATACTATGCTGATAACCTGTTTGTGTACCTTTCCAGATAGACATGGCACCTAAAGGGAATCCTGCCTACTCTGCTGCAGAGGATGACGTGATCCACCAGAGCCTGGTGCGTGACTATGCCATCCTGTTCTCACGCACCACCCAGAATCAGCAGGAGAGGTCTGCACTGTGGCAAAACCTTGTTAGCAGGATAAATGATGTTGGCATGCATGATAGGACATATGAGCAGGTGAGACATCACTGCAGTGATTTGATAAGAAATGTCCGCCAGCGTGCTGCAGATATCCGCAGGCAACAGGCTGCCACAGGTGGGGGGGTGGCCACACATGCCCCCCTCACCAGACAGGAGGGGCTACTGCTAAATGTTGTGGATCCAGCCCCAGAACAACAGCAACCATCATGCATCCTGATGGAGGTTGGGTCCACACAGCAGCAAGACAGCGAGCGTGCAGGTAAGATGCCATATTCATTTATTGTTATTACTTTTACATTTGTTGACCCAGATAGTCTAGCTGGATATAAGTTCATTTTCAGTAGAGGCCTGTGGAGAAAAGCTCCACACATAACGTAATAAAGGCAGACAGACAAGTTGTCAATACAGACAGCCAACATAATAGAATTGTACACCAGCCTGTTAATTAAATCAACATACATGTAAGGAAGTCAAACAGTTTAGAGTCATACACAATGTACCGTTGGTTTCAAAGCAATCCTACCTAAAGCATAATGGTTATGCAATAAGGCAAAAGCCATATACATAATAGTTAGGGCTCAGAAGGGTAGAGAAGTAGAAGGAGTATGACAGATACAATGATATGGAAGAGGCAGGAGTCAAGAAGGGAAGTGAGGAAAAGAAGGAAGACAGTCAAGAGGAGGTGGGAGGGATGGGAGAAGTAGGTCAGAGCATAGAAGGACATCAAGGTGAAAGAAACAGGGTAGAAGCTAGTTTCTATGCACAATGAGGGGTTAAAGGTGAAGAGAGGGTAGGGAGAGGGACGTTAGCCTGGACTCCAAGAAGAACAAAGCCAGTGGTTTTGGAAGTACAGTTTGAGTTGAGTTTGAAGAGAGGTAAGGGTGAGATTAGAGTTAACTCCTGGTATGTACATATGACTGTTCTGTACGCTGTTACTTCATGCACGCATAAGGTGTGCATGTGGTATGTATCTGTCATCATGATATATATACAGACATGATGTGCAGCTGATGTGTATAAGGGAACTAGTGTACTACTGTACTGTATCATGTGCAAAACGAATGGCACACATGTGCCCACTGACATTACTCTCTTCACACTTCCAGGTCCCTCCCATGTAGCAATGAGGCAGGCTATACATGCTGGTGAGTCTTATTAAAATTATCTGTAAAACAATTTATAAAACTAGGAAGAGTAGTGTAACTCTGTAGTAGACATGCTGGTGACTGTGTTCACAATAACTGTAATTGACAGGTAGTAAATTGAGTAGTGTAACACGGTACTGATGTGTGTGTTTACTGTGGGGTGTGCATGTGTGCAAGTGTGCCTGTGCCCAAGTGTGCATGTGTGTTAGTGTCCATGAGTGCATGTGTCCATTTCTGAATGTGTGCATTAGTATTGAAGTGCATCTCTTTCAAATATGTATTGAGACTGTAATCTGTGTTCCATGTTTTCCTCCCGTAGGTTCTGGTGCTGCTCTGGTGACCTGCAGCAGGGAACCTGAATCTTGTGCCCCAGGTACTGATGATGATGAAATGTCTGTAATGGTGCAGGAAGGTGTGTCTGGGTCCGCCATTGGTCAGCCAATTGACAGTACACAGCTTTCAACCCCGTCAATGTGCACAGTCATCCTGCCATTACATCCTTTGTCACCATTGTCCCTAGGTGATGGACAGTCAG
This sequence comes from Protopterus annectens, assembly GCF_019279795.1. Lineage (NCBI taxonomy): Eukaryota > Metazoa > Chordata > Ceratodontiformes > Protopteridae > Protopterus > Protopterus annectens. The sequence goes on along the minus strand of NC_056736.1, from coordinate 432,273,583 downwards.
CAGTGGGCATAGATCAGGGTAATGTGGTACCTGTGGTACATGCATCCTCACAAGGCAGCCATGTGCAGAGGCCTCCAATGGTACCACGCAGACAGTCGACCATGGGTTCTCGTGAGGGCATCCGTGGCCGTACTGCCTCTGGCCGACGTGCCCAAGGAGGTATGTCAACCTCCACTATGTTTAGAACTGTCATGCAGGCACAGGCACGTATGGAAAGGTACACCAGACAGGGTCTGAGGGAGCTGAGAGCATGTCGCATAGCCATGACAGACGGCATGCATGATGTTGCGAATGCTATCCGTAACTTCACAGATGTCGTTGACAGACGTTGTGGGGGCATAGAACAGCTGCTCCACAACCAGATGTCCATGGGCCAGGGTGATGGTGTGCATTTGCGACGTCAACGTGGCCGTATGCCAGCAAGAGCACCAGCTGGCAGTGGCCGCGGACGACAACGGGCCCACTCGCGCGCCTCAAGTGCCAGCACCAGCCCCAGCAATGCTGGGTCTGTGCTGTCATCCAGACACCCCAGGAGACCACGTGCACGTGGCTCTGGACAGTTCCAACAGGGAACTGTGTCCAGTCAACACACCCCTGCTTCCGATGACAGTACCCAGTCTGGGTTAGTACCGGATACGGCCCGTAGCACCCCTGCCAGGCACAGGTAACGTGTCCGTGCCCACAGACACTGATCTGGATGACCTGACAGGTGCAGTCTGTGGCTGTCCACAAAACCCTGTACATGGCAGCCATTATGTGGGACTGTGTGCGTGCTTACACACATGCAGAAACCTGGAAACCTAACACCTAGGGCAAACACATACACACACACACTGCACCAACAACGGTCCACCCTGTACTGCTGCCCCTCACAAACACACATACACACACATGTCAATTGGTGTTACCAGTGGCCGGCTTGGGCATACCTAACCCACACCCTGTGCATATGATGACACTGTGCCACCTCCTGCATACTACAACATCGGTGCAGGTAAAGGTAAGTACGTTGCTGATGCACAGGGTGACTACATAGATGTGTATAAGTAGTAACATGTTGGTAACTGTTGACTGTTGCAGTATAAATGTGTGTATATCCCAGCAGTCCTGCTGCAGTAACTGTATGAATGTCCTCAATTGTTATCTGCACCCATACTACTTAACAAAGTGTACCAGCTGCACACCATCACATGCTAACATTGACTATGGCAATGCATCTTGTGCTGTTATGTAGATTCAGCTACATGTATCTGTTCTGTCACACATGCATTTATACACACCCTGCTACCCACACACATGCACATGCTCACCTGCCATTCCCATTATTTATCACCCTACATGAGTAGCTGTTGATACCTGACAGGTACACATTTCAGAAGTGCACTATGTTGTTTACTACTGACATCCCCTTCTCTACCTGTACTCACAGGGTTCAGGCAACCTCATCAGTTGGAAGATGTAATGTGCATCAGGTACTGTAGTACCCTGATTGCCACAGCAAACATGTTTCCCATACGGAAATGCACACACAGACACATCCCACATCCACACACTTGCCACATTCAGGCTTCAGAACACTATCTAGGTATATTCGGGTACATGTGCGTGTTACAGTAGCATGTAACACTATACTGAGTACTGGCAGTTAGTTGTCTGTTGTCATGTTGTCTGTATAGAATAAAAGAATTGTTTGATTATCCTACTCCGTTTTGTGGACATTGCTTGAAGAAGTGTTACTTTACATGTGTTATCAGTACCACCACCTTCTGTTTTGTAGTTTTGTTTGTATAGGGTGCTATCAACATCACTGCTTGTTAAGGGTAATGACCACCCTGCAGTGCATAGCCCCATGTGGCAAAAGCCAGGGTGCTGACATCACCTGTGTGTAGGAGGAGGGATGTGCACCCTGTAGTGTGTTCTCCCAGTTGGCAAAAGGCAGTTGACCCTCCCAGCATAGTGCACACACATAAACCACACTCATACTAACACACATACATTCCCTTTGCAGGATTCAAACCCCTACCTAACTACATTATGACACTGAAGAAAGACGCATTAGCGGAGCGCACTATGCAAATTACTTGAGGACTTTACTACAGGTGATATAGTTATACAGTCCTGACATCATCACTGTTTCAAAAGGGGGATCTGCATCCTGTACCATACTGTCACGGTTGCTAATAGGGACATTTCCCACACACACACATTGATGTGTTAGAGGTTTGCATATGTGGGGGATCCAGAACTCCAGTGTGATTAGTATATGGTTTGATTGCAACAATGAGGGATATACTCCCAGTGGTGAGCAGTTTGTACTCATGTTTGTAAAGATCAGCTCTACTATATCTGCCCCTCTTGTGGGAAGGTTGGTTACCTGTTCCATAGCCAAAGAATGTCCGATCAATGGGAACCTTAGAGCTTGGGTATTGTTGCTTGTGTAATGTTCACAGTCTATGTTTGGGTAGCTGGCATCACCCAGTATGATGGTGTTTGCAGAGTAATCTAAACTCTCCTGTGTCAGCATGAAGGCTGTGTGGGAGACCTGAGTTTGAGAGGGTGCTGTAAGAGCTCCTCTGTGTCTCTTTCCATGTGGTCCAGGGAGGTACGTCCCAACAGGTAGCTGACTGTGACGCTCCCCTTGCTCTGTCTGGAGGCGCACGTCTGTCAACAGCTCATGTCAAGCAAGTGCACACCCCTCATAAATTATGTGGAAACCTTCAAAGGCCCAAGGCCTGTTGAAAATATGGACCAGACTGCAGATACCTGTATAGAGACATTCTGTGGACACATTCAGGAATGCATGGATCATGAAGCCACATATGAAAGCATGACCCAATTCTCCAAAGGCAGATGTCCTGGGCGCCGGACACCAGCCATAAACACACTATACAATAGAAGGATGGCGCCACTACATGATACAACCTCCCAAAATGTGAAGGCACCACTGATGAGTATTGGATGACAACTACAGGCACCCATATGATTGTCTAAGGCCATCTTTGAGAGAGGATTCCACAAGCCACTGAGGATAATCACAAGGCTGCCTGTAGTTATGTTAGTAACCTGAGTGGTACTACCCAGATATGCTCAGAGGTAATACAATATGTCACACAAAATATAAAACACACAGACATTGCCATCATCCTAGTGGACAGGTTCAATGCTGCCTTCTCTCCCCACCACACCAAAAGGGAACATATGTCTCGCAGCACAGTGCTTCCCCCCTGACATCACAGATGCTCAGGTAAGAGATGCCCTTCCCAAAGCAATAAACACTGCATAAATGGGACCAGACAGTGTCCCAGGCTGTGTCCTACATGAACCACAAGAAGAGCTACACCCAGACATAACACCACTGTTCAATCCCAGCCTTAATACACGATATGTGGCCAGAGAGTGGCATACAGCAACAGTGGTCCCTCAACATGCAGGTGGTGCTGTCACGGATCCTGGACACTACTGCCCCATATGTCTGACTAGCTTTGTCTGCAAAGCTATGGCAAGGATCATCATGAACCTCACATATCTAGATATTGTGGACCTACAGACATGTCACCATACACAGTTTGGCTTTGTCAATGGCAAATCCTGCCTATCAAACATGTTTGCTTTGTTTGAAACAGTCACCAAGGCCACTGTCAAGGGTAGGAGGTCCACACAGCCTACCTGGACCTTGCATAAGCCTTGGATACAATACCCCACTTGTGCATTCTAGGGAAGCTCACCAGTGTACATAATAACCCCTATGTCACTATGGGTATTGCACAGTGGCTCAAGGGCAGAACACACATGGTAGAATTGCTGGAGCCATGTCAGCCTCCAACCTGGTACAAGTGGTGTCCCACAAGGCACAGCCCTAGGAGCTGTCATGTTCATTATATATTTGTCATAGGTACAGGCCAACATGGAAGTACTGTGGCTCAGCAAGTCGCAGGTGACTGCAGACCGAACACCATAATCAACTCAACAGCTAACACACGCATCCTCCAAATGGGACTCTTGCAAACACACGACTTGTGCCACAGCCATGGCCTCAACATGAATGACAGAAAGAGTATAGTCATCTCCTTTGTCAAACACTAAGTGACCACAATGTACCACATATGTGTTAATCCAGTAAGTGCAGACCAAGGAATTATGGACCTTGGGGCGCAGGTTGATAGCATTCTACCATTTGACAAGAACATGGACAAAGTGGTTAGGTAAGCATGTTATATGGGCCACATCATCATGGGATCCACATGTAGGCCAGGGGAGGACATTGTGCCCCTTTACTCATCCCTCATCATGCCCATAATTGACTATGATGAACCTGTCGGCATGCACCTTACCAGACACCTGCAGCAACTGGGGCTACCACATATGTACCTCGACAAGGGGATCAAAGTGCTCAAACAGATGCCACATACTGACTGGTTAAAGTAGCAGCAGCTCTACTCAGTGACATACTGCCTCTTCATAGGCAATCTGTGCCTGACATAGAAGGCCAGGTCATACCCTCACGTAATAGCCATGCTGCATCTCAGAATATCCAGATCCCACCAGGATACACGCTGGAAATACTTGAACCTCAGGAGTGATATACATAGGACATGGTGGAGGTGCACATTCACAACTCAGAGGCTCCCTTCATTCCTGATTATTATCCCAATAGAGGTTAGGCGGACTGACTCAGTGACTATCTTCAAGAGCGATATTAATGACTGGATGTGACATTGTAGGGTTACCCTGGGTATCACTTATGTGTCACTGTGAGAAAGAGGCACAGTATACTAACCTTGGAAAAGGGCATAGCAAGACAGATTCACAATGCATGTTGAAAGGCACGCACATTCTGGCTAGGTGGATACATGCCCTGGGCAGATATCCCTGTACGAACCTATGGACCTATGTCTCTTTTTCACCATTGGCCCTATGTGCTGTCAATCACCAATGTAATCTCAATACTCCGGTAGCATGTGCAAAGGTCAGTTGTCAGTCACCTCTATGGTACAGTTGTGGAATATGTGTGTCATGTAGTAATGTCACAGCTGCCACATGTACAGTCAACCCTATCCCCTACCCATTGATGTACATCACATGTATGAGATGGAAACACATGGCCAAACTGTAACAACAACATACAAGTCAGTCAGATGCATGGACACATGACTCAGTCATTGTCCATGCCACCACAGCTGATGTGGGATGTCGCTCACTGGGAGACGTGATAGGGAACATGGAAGGGATCACTGAGCAAGTGACACAGGCTGGTAGACCCCTGACCTTGGTTGGCATCAGACCCTCACCAGGGATTCCGACAAATTAATGAATGCTAATGAATAAGTGTAGCTACAACACCCTAGCTGAATGGTTCTTAGCATGCAGTCACTGCATTGCTATGGAATACTGTCTTACCACTCCCACAACAGGTGAGAACATGCAGCTCCTGTACATTAGCAACATGTAGACTTTATGCCCCAGACCAGGTGTGCATCCCTCACTACTAGGCTGATAGCATCTACATCTCACACTGTATATACACATCCCACATGCAGCGTCTGCACAGAAGACCACGGTCATAATGTTACCCTGTGCAAATACCATGTATTCACATGTGGCAGGCATCACACATGGTAACTATTGAAAGTCACAGGTACATATGTGTATTTGGCACACACATACAGCATGTGTTCATTGCCATAACCGGTGTAATCAATGTCATGCATTATTGTGAGGGACAACCCACACACATGGGCATTCTGTGTGTGCACAACACACATGGCATGTCTGTAATCAAAAGCCATACATAATTGTGATATCGTTTAGAAAGGGGTATGTGCATCCTGTAGTGTGTTTTCACAGTTGCCAAAAGGGATATATCAATCATACACACTTACCCCCCCTTCACACACACTTGCCACCTGCTGTATGCAAACCCCTACCTAATTATGTTAAGACACTACAGACGGACGCATTAGCACAGCGCGCTATTCGCATTACTGGGGGATTTCCTTTCCCCTGATATACTTATAGGGTGCTGACATCATCAGAGTCTAGAAAGTGGAATGATCATCCTGTGGTGTGTTTTCCCAGTTGCCAAAAGGGATGTTTCTTTCATACACACTTACCCCCCCTTCACACACACTTGCCACCTGCTGGATTCAAACCCCTACCTAACTATGTTATGACACTAGAGACGGACGCATTAGCACAGTGTGCTATTCGCATTACTGAGTAATTTTCTTTCCCCTGATATACTTATAGGGTGCTGACATCATCAGAGTTTAGAAAGTGGAATGATCATCCTGTGGTGTGTTTTCCCAGTTGCCAAAAGGGATGTTTCTTTCATACACACTTACCCCCCTTCACACACACTTGCCACCTGCTGGATTCAAACCCCTACCTAACTATGTTATGACACTAGAGACAGACGCATTAGCACGGCGTGCTATTCGGATTACTGAGAGAATCCTTTTCTCCAATATACTTATAGGGTGCTGACATCATCAGAGTCTAGAAAGTGGAATGATCATCCTGTGGTGTGTTTTCCCAGTTGCCAAAAGGGATGTTTCTTTCATACACACTTAAACACACACTTACCCCCTTCACACACACTTGCCACCTGCTGGATTCAAACCCCTACCTAACTATGTTATGACACTAGAGACAGACGCATTAGCACAGCACGCTATTCGCATTACTGGGAAAATTCCTTTCCTCTGATATACTTATAGGGTGCTGACATCATCAGAGTTTAGAAAGTGGAATGATCATCCTGTGGTGTGTTTTCCCAGTTGTCAAAAGGGATGCTTCTTTCATACACACTTACACACCCTTCACACACACTTGCCACCTGCTTGATCCAAACCCCTACTTAACTATGTTATGACACTACAGACGGACGCATTAGCACGGCGTGCTATTCAGATTACTGAAAAAATCCTTTTCTCCAATATACTTATAGGGTGCTGACACCATCAGAGTCTAGAAAGTGGAATGATCATCCTGTGATGTGTTTTCCCAGTTGCCAAAAGGGATGTTTCTTTCATACACACTTACCCCCCTTCACACACACTTGCCACCTGCTGGATTCAAACCCCTACCTAACTATGTTATGACACTACAGACGGACACGTTAGCATGGTGCGCTATTCAGATTACTGAGAAAATCCTTTTCTCCAATATACTTATAGGGTGCTTACATGATCAGTGTCTAGAAAGGGGGATGAGCATCCTCTGGTGTGTTTTCACATTTGCTAGGGGTAACATTTGGACCAAGTGTGTGAGCATGCCCAGTTCAGCCTTCCCGTGGCATGTTGTGTGAAAGATGTCTCATTTATCTAAGTGTGTGAGCATGCCCAGTGTGGGCTTTACATATGTTGAACTCTGCAGCCCATCACATTTGTGGATGAGTGTGACCTTCAACAAATACCTGCAGTTTATGGTTGTGTGTTCTGTGCCATGTTGTGTAGTTACTGTCCGAATGCTTTTGTGTGAACAAAACAGGGAGTATACTGTGCCTGCAGGTTTTGCATGGGATACTTTGCACACAATTGTCAACATCCGTTCATACTGACCTAACACTGTAGCACTGTCTAGTGTAGTGTTTCAGTACTTTCACTGTGGTGGTCAGTATCCTGGGCTTTAGTCCTATCACTGCTTTACATTTCCATAGTGTGCACAACAGCCTGGTTAGGGTCCAGTTGTGCACATCTGCACAAAGGCAGTGCCTCTACAGACTCTGTTAATTGCTGCCCCATAAGCTTAACAAGTGTAGTCTGCAAATCTATGGAGAGGATCATAATTGAGCTCATAAACAAAGATATAGGGGACATGCAGACATTGTACCCATCCCATTTTAGCTTGGTCAGGGGCAGATCATGCCTTTTGTACTGGGTTGACATCTTCAAATTGGTCACTTAGGCCATTGTTGGGGAAAGGCAGTCCATACAGCCTACCTTGGCCTTGCAAACACTTTCAACACAATACCCCACTCAGGTATTGTGGAAAACCCTAACAACTGAAATGTAAACCCATATGTCACAAGATGGGTTGCAAACTGGCTTAAGGACGGGACCCACAGGGTTAGAGTTGCTGGCACTATGTTAGACTCCAGGCTGGTCACAGGTGGTGTCACACAGGGCTCAGTCCTTGGCCCCCATTGTTTGTCATGTACTTCCCAGAAGTACAGGCCAACATGGGAGGACTTTGGATGACAATGTTAGCAGATGACTGCACACTGGGCACCATAGTGGACAGTGCATCACACACAGATATCCTTCAGAAGGGACTCACAGTAACTGATAGCTGGTGCCAGGGCCATGGCCTGAAGTCAGAGTGCACAACATGTGTAGACATACCCTTCAGGAAAAGCAAGATGACCACAAGCTACCATATAGGTGGCAATCCTCTAAGCACAGAGGAGGTTATCATGGACCTGGGGACCCAGGTTAACAGTCGCCATTCTTCTGAGACTCACATTGCTAAAGTGGCTAGGAAGAACTTCTACATTGCCCACCTGATCAGGATGGGATTCACATCCAGATCTAATGGGTCATTGTTCCCCTGTACTCTTCACTTATCAGACCGGTGATCGAGTCAAATGCCCTATTCTGGCTGTATCTCACCCAACATCTGCAGCAATTGGAGACACCCTGACTGTCCCCCACCTAAAGGATCAAGGAACCCCAACAGCTGTCATATGCTGCCAGATTGAAGACACTCACACTCTATTCACTTACATACCGTCTGCTTAGAGGTGACATGTGCGTGACATGCGAGGCCATGTCCAAACAGAGATTAATGGACATGCTCCACCTCAGACTCAGAAGATCCACCTGAACCACTAGTGCAGGTGACTTACACCTTAGCAGGGATGTATGTTGGACATGTTGGAGGGATGGAGTTATCACTCGGAGACTCCCTATGCTGTGGAATACAATCCTGGTCCATTTGAGGCAGAGCACCTTGCTGGCTGTGTTCAAGAGGTATCTTGACCTAATGCTAGTCGGAGAATGTGTTTGTCCATCAACACATTGTAACCGTAGTTTGACATGTCATATGTCTTGTTTAGTATACTGCGCCTCTGTCTACCTGTGACATAACATTGATACCCAGGGTAAACCTCCCATCTCCCATCCACTCATTAGGATTCCTGTTGAGGAGACTCAACCAGTGTCTCTATGGACAACCTGTACTGGTAGTTTACTCATGTGTGGGGGTGGCTTCTGTGTTTTGGATAATGCAGTACAGCCTGTCCTATATATGTCAGTGCTGGGGTTCATGTCCCTCATGTGCATAGCTCCCTGCCATTCAGATTGTACAAGGTGCAGCATGTGCATTGATTCCAGCTTGGACATGGCTTTCTACATCAGGCACAGCTTGCATCTGGGTGGACAGCATGGCAGTGTGTGGAGCTGCACTCTGTTTAATCAGACTACACATTACATGTGTTCCAGCTCTGTCATACTCCTGGTGAGGTACTGTTGTGGACTTTACAGGTGCTGGATGTGTCTGCATGAGGTACACCCCACAGGGGTTGTTGTGGTAATTTCTAATGCTGATGAAAGATAACTGCAGAACCACAATGACCTCCCCTTAGCTAGATGTCAGACAGCATGGACCATACAATCACAACTGAAAACAGGACCCTCTCCACAAAGGGAAAGTGTCCTGTCTGGTGGACCCCAGCCATAAACAAACTGTATGACAGATGAGGGTTACTAATGCAAGACAGAGCTACATCTCCAAAAGGGAAGACAGCTGTGATCAGCACTAGTAGAAAGCTACATTATCTCATAAAGACATGCAAGGTCAACTTGGGGACATAAATCACCAAAGACAATGAAGGTAACCACACTGCTTTCTTCAGTTATGTCAGACACCTGGTTGTGAACCCTCGGATATGCTCAGAGTTGGTACACAACAACATATATTCCAGTGACCTGACAGATATTGGCAACATTCCGCCAGACAGCTTCAGTGCGATTTACCTGCTCCCTCACCCCCAAAACAAGATAGTTATCACTGCTGTATGTAACCTCACTGTCATCTTGGATGTCCATGTGAGAGCCACACTCAGCAAAGACAAGTACACAGCATCCATGGGACCTGCTGGTATCTCCAGTTGCATGCTATGTGAACTCCAGAAGGGGCTGGACCCATATATACAACTGCTATTTAACCTTAGTCTTGCTAGAGGATATGTACCTGAACACTGGCATACGGCAACAGTGGTCCCACTCCACAAGGGGGATGCCTCCACAGACCATGGCAACTACCACCACACAGGCTTAACCAGCCTTGTCTGCAAAGATATGGGAGGAGTCATGGAGCTCTTACACAGACACATTACTGACCTACGGACCCTTGTTCCCACCTAGTTCAGCTTTGTACAGGGTAGATCCTGCCTTTTGCACCTTTGCACCCGAAAAGTACCTACCATGAAGATCAGGGTTCTTCAACACATGTCATATGCTTCCAGAATAGAGGAAGTCCAGCTTTGTTCAGTGTCATACCGCATACTTACAGGTGACCTATGCCTAACATACAAGACCATGTCCAATCAGGATTTGGTGGACATACTCCACTGCAAGCAATCCAAATCCACCAGAGCCATGAGAGCTGAGTATTTGAACCTCAGCACATACATGTATAGGACATGCTGGAGGGACAGAGTCATAACTCAGAGGCATCTCACACTCTAGCAGAGTATCCCAGTTCATGTTTGACAGAGTCCCTCACTGACTCTCTTCAGGAGACATCTGGACAACTGCATATGAGGCGGAGGCACAGACTAGACAGAGACACAGTCATGTTATTCAATTACGTAAGGGGGTCATAATGTGTCACTACTAAGTCAGAGGCACAATATTCAGAATCTATTCTGTACACTTATTACCACTATAAGTGTGGCAATAGCCACATCACTATGGCTAGGCTTATACATGCACTAGGGCAGATAGCCTAGTAGTACACTATGACACTATGAAACACCGGTGTATGTGTAGCTATTGTCAATCAAACAGTATGATGTGGCTTGGGGGCTTGATATCTCCCTGTATTCCAACATTGTTTTGTCTATTCCTTCTAGCATGTCTAGGGATCAGTTGCTAGTGTCCTCTCCTGCTCAGCTGGTGAACCTGGGAATATTGAGGCACTGTTACAGTTGCCTCATGTACACTGACAACCCTCTCCTTCTGCCATAAAACACACATACATGTGAGAGATGCAACTATATAGCCAAAGTGGAGGCTGAGCTCTCTCAACATAGGACTAGCAAGACCAGAGAGAGGGTGAAGGTAACCACACACACATCTTTAATCCAGTCTCACATGGCACTGTCACAACTTAAGATCATACACATAGACACACAGAGACACTCTCGGAGGCTCTGATCAGAAGTCTACCAGAATGGCGGTGGCCACTACAGCAGACACTCACACAACTGCCTCCACAGGGCACAGCACATGCAACACATTGACCACAGAGTCGGTGTGCCAAACAGTCACAGCCCTTAAGGCCAAACACAATGCCAGACACACTTGTCATAGGTGACTCCATAGTCAGACACACTGATGTCCCACTCACCAGATCAGGTACAGAGGAGGTCACAGTAAGCTGCCTATCGGGCACTGGAATCCACCACATAATGCAAGCACTCAGGTCACTAAACTGCAAGTACAGGTCTGACCCAGTCATAATCCATGCTGGTGTGAACGACCTGAGATGTACCTCCCTGGACTACATGGAAAGAGACATAGAGGATCCCTCTGATTATGTAGGCCAGGCAGGTATGACCCTGACCTTCGGCAGTATCCTACCTTCACCAAGTATGATGCCACATAAACAGAGACAAGATGATCAGCTGTAGTATTTTGCTTAGACTATGGTGTCATTCTAAGGGGGTCCAATGCCTGTCTGCCTGGGATGACATGCTGGACAGGCCACGGTGATTTGCAAGGGACGGCTTGCACCTGTCACCCCTGGGCTTCCGGATTTCAGATGATGCTCTTGCCACCCCATTGTGCCTTTTTATGCAAGATTCAGATTCTACACCTACCACCCTAGAACACAGTAAAGGAAAGACACTAAGGGTAATGCTGCTCAATGCCCAAGGTCTCAACCTCAAGCTGCACACACTCTATGCCCTTCTCAGTATGTAGCACATTGATGTCTGTGCTGTGCCTGAAACCTGGTTCACAGCTTCTGACAGCACCCGGCACTATCGGGTGTTACCTCATATCATGCATTCCGGCACCAGCATCCCGACAACACCAAGAAGGATGGTGGGTGTCCATATTCATCAAGGACACCCTCACCTCATGGTTGGTGGCAACACACGATGCATCGGAGACCATCCAGGTGCCAGTGACCGTAGGCAAGACTGCTCTGCAGTTTGTAGCATGTTACATGCCACCCGCTCAAACTCAGGTACCTCACACAGCTATCCTGCAAACACTGAAGGGGATAAATGTATCTCCAAACACCATCCTACTGGGTGATTCCAACTATCCACATATAGACTGGGATCACTAATCATGCCACAACACTCTAACACAAAGGTTCCAAGAGTTCATACACTGAAATGCCATGGAACAACTGGTCCCAATCCCCTCAAGTGGAGGCAACATACTAGAACACATCATCACGAACATGGGGTCACACTGTTCAACACCAGACATATACCCATCATTGGTGAGATCAGATCATGGACTACTCTCAGTGGGAGTCCACATCCCACCCACACCCCAGATGGGAAATGAAACGGTGAAGACCTTCTCAAATGCCGACTTCACATTTCTGAGGACTGGTGTGGTCTCTTTCAAGGCCCCCAGGCCAGCAGACACCATTACCCAAGCCACTGTATCACTTAGAAATGCCTTCTACCAGCACCTCCAGGACTGCATGGTTCAGGCAATCCCAAATAATAATGACTCTTTGTACCACAGGCAAGCATCCAGTCTGGTGGACCCTAGCCATAAACAAGCTGTACAACACAAGGAAGGAGCTACTACAAGATAGAGCGTAATCCGTGGGGGAAGACACCCCTGCTCATTGTGAGTAAAACACTGGGTTCCCCATACAATCATCCGAGGCATGTTTTGAGAGTAAACCCACTCAGGACTCCAGGGACAATCATGAGGCCTTTTTACCTATGTTTGAAACCTGGGAGGAAACTCCCAGATATGCTCAGACTTAGTTCAGAATAATGTTGATATCACTGCACCTACAGACATTGGCAACATACTGGCTGACAGGTTCAGTGCAGATTTATCCCCAACTGGGGGTATGTACCAGAGGATTGTAGCCCCCAAACATCTCCACTGCTGGGGTGGGAACTGCTCAATCCAAGGCAGAAAACACTTTATCCATGGGACCAGATGGTGTCCCCAGTTGTGTGCTCCATGAACTCAATGAGTAATTACACCCGCAGTTAGGGCAGCTGTTTAATCTTAGCCACACCTCAGGATATGTTCCCAAGGAGTGGCATACAGCAATGGTGGACCCACTTCACAAAGGAGGTGCCTCCACCAACCCCAGAAACTACCATCCCATCAGCTTGACAAGCCTGTTCTGCTAAGCTATGGAGAGGATCATAATGGGAATTCTAAATGAAGACATAGGGGACTTGCAGACATTGGATCCAATCCAGTTTGGCTTTGTCAAGGGCAGATCATGCCTTTTAAACTTGGTTGACTTTTTCAAAACACTCACCCAGGCCATTGACGTGGGCAAGGCAGTCCACACAGCCTACCTTGACCTGGCAAAGGCTTTCGACACAATACCCCACTCAGGTATCATTGAAAACATCACCAGCTTAATTGTGAACCCATACATCACAGCATGGGTTGCAAACTGGCTAAGTGACGGAACACACAGGGTCAAAGTTGCTGGTGCCAGTTCACACTCCAGAGCTGTCACAAGTGGTGTCCCACAGGGCTCAGTCCTGGGCCCACATTTGTTCAGTATCTACTTTTCAGAAGTACGAGCAAACACAGGAGGATTATGGCTGACACAGTTTGAAGATGACTGCAAACTGGGAAGCATAGTTGGAAACCCATCTGACACAGACATCCTTCAGAAGGGTCTCATAGACACAGATAACTGGTGCCACGGCCATGGCCTTACATTAAACACTAAACAATGCATAGCCATACCCTTCAGGAAGAACAAGGTTACCACTACTTCCCATCTAGGTGGCAATCCTCTAAGCACAACGTAGGTTATTAGGGACCTGGGCACCCAGGTTGACAGTGACCTTTTGCTTGACACTCACATTGCCAGGGTAGTTTGGAAGGCCTTCTACATTGGCCACCTCATCATGCAGTGATTCACATCTAGATCAAGGGAGGTCATCATTCTCATCACACCAATGATTGCATACACTGCCCCATTCAGATTGGATGGGCCCACAAATTCCTCGACAGGAGGTGAAAGGGTCTCAAACATATTTCTTATGCTGCCCGACTGAAGGAATTCCAGCTGTATTCAGTCACTTACTGACTGCTCAGAGGTGACCTGTGCCTGACATACAAGGCTATGTCCAACCCAGAATTTATGAACATGCTTCACCTCAAGACCTCTGCATCCATCAGAACTACAAGGGCAGGAGACCTAAACCTCAACACAGATATTAATAGGATGTGCTGGAGGGACAGATTCATCACCCAGAGAGTCCATATGCTGTGGAACAACATCCTGGTACATGTGGGGCTGAGCACCTCACTGGCTTTGTTCAAGTGAGATCTTGACCAATGGATGGGAGATTGCAGGTATACCCCAGGGATAACCTCAGTATCACTGCTTGACAGAGGCACAGCAAAATAATGGGCATATTATCCATCAACTTGCAGGGGTGGCAGAAGCCACAAAACTCTGGGCTAGGCTTATTAATGCCCTAGGGCAGATAGCCTAGTATGAACCTATGGACATAGGCCTGGGGCAGTTCCTGCTATTAGGACAGTGGTCTGCAGCAGGCTATATAGTAGTAGTCAGTTTTAGCCATTGGTTTTTGACCATGGCTATTCCATGTTGCTTGTTGTTGTGGTACAAACATGGGTGTGTGGTTATCCATGCTATTTATTGCTAGACACCCTCATTTTGTATCTTGTTCCATGTCTTTGCACATGTACATCACTGTATGACGTGCAGCTGTTTCCGCAGGGTCATATGCGTGGATATGGATGTTAGTTGGGGTCCTCAGGTGTGCATATTGTACATGATATTACATTACTTAACACATGGCATTCATGCCTCAGGTGGTGCTGCAGGGCCACCTCTGTCGGATACACATACTACACTCCCTGTACATTTGGAAGCAGGTTGTGTCATGTTAGGCATCCCTGTTACTGTATGAGTGAGTCAGAGCGGGTATCAGTCCCAGTGTTCCTACTGACCAAGCATATGTGCTCAGTTGCCTCTTTGCCAAGGCCAGGGCATACTGGGCACGCCTCCTTCTGCCTACTGGGACAAGGTCAGGTTGTTCCTCCTCCGAGTCACCCCCTGCCTGTGGTGGCCTTGGCAATGGTGGGGGGATGTTTGGCCCAGCCCTGTGCTGGTCCTGCTGCAGCTGTTTCCGCAGGATCATATTATGTAGCATAGCACATATCATGATCACTTGGGTACATGTAGTTGGTGTGTACTGCAAAGCTCCACCAGATGTGTCCAGACACGGAACCGTGACTTGAGCAGCCCAAACACATGCTCTATGATATTACGTGTTTGTGCGTGTGCCTCATTATGGCGTTCCTGTTCAGGTGTGTGTGCATTTCTGATGGGTGTCATCAGCCACGGCTCAAGTGCATAACCTGCATCCCCACTAGGTGTCCGTGTGGGAAGTCCCCATTGGCAAATGATTGGTACAGCTCGTCAGATGCCAGATGTGGGAATCGTGGTAGCTCCCAGGGCAGCCAGCACACACATTCATTATTATGCCCTGGGCATCACACACAACCTGGCAGTTGATGGAGGGTATCCCTTGCAGTTAATGTAGACTCTACCCGCTCACCGGCTGGTGCTTTGATGCGTATGCGTGCAGTCTATTGCACCCAGCACCTCAGGGTATCCCGCTATTTGCTGGAAGAGGCATATTGCTGGCCACAACCTCACAGTCATTAGGGACATATATATGATCACTGACATGTGGTGACATGGCATCCAGGAACTGGTGCAGTACCCTGGAGGCTGATGCCTGTGATATCCCCATCATATCGCCAGTTGGTCTCTGGAAGGTACCTGTTGCTAGTATTCTTAGGCCAACACATACCTTGGTTTCCACTGGGATGGGTTCCCCTCTGTTGGTTCTGTGTGTGAGGTGTGGCCTGCACAGCTCAACAATCTGCTACAGGAGCTCTCTGTCCACTCTATAGCGCTCTACTATCTCCAGCTCATGTAACCCATGGTAGGTGACCCTGGGCCTGTATACTCTTCTCCTTCTCCTCACTCTGGGTTGTCTGTCAGCGTCTGCATTGTCACCACCCTCAGCAATTCGCCTTATGATTATAATAGCCATGGCAGCCCCTAGCATTTCTGCTCTGAGTTCAGCTTTTTTTCAGTTTTCAATTCTGATAGCTTACTTTCTTGCAGTATCTGTTGTGAGATACAGCCTGCACTGCTCTTTGCAGTGTTTTAAGTGCTGGGTTGGGCTTCTAGTCTGTCTGCATAATTGCCTGCTTCCAATTGTTTCCACCAATTAACTCCAGCAGTATTCCCTGGCAGTTTCCCTGTATTTTGGTTGTTTCCTGTTTCCTCTCTGTTTCCTGAAGGGGAGCAATGTGCACACCAGCTTAAACACGCTCACAGTCACTTAAACGCGCGTACACATCCATACACGGTGTTACACGCGCGCACATCCTTACACGGTGTTAGCTAGGCTGATTCATGCTAAAACGCGCACTGCTTACACTGCGTTACGCCCGCGCAAACCGTTGTAAGCGGTTTGCAACACGCTCCCACATGTTGAACCTGCCTTTACAGCGCGCGCATGCACGTATATCAAGAAACTTTGAGTGTAGGGATAGCGTATACCCTCAATTTCTTGACTTTCCTAGTGTTCTGTTGGGACACACCTCCCTCCCTGATGTCTGTCTGTCATCTGTTACCTTACATTGCCCTCCAATCTGGTACATTTCTTTCTATCCTTCCCCTCCGTGATGTCACCTACCTCTTACTCTGTTCCTCCCCCTTCTCTAACTCTTACACTACTCAGAAAGTGCTCATTACCTATGTGGCAGTGTGATTCAGTATTGTAACCCTCATTTACATAGGATTGCCTAGTAATGCTTAGTTACATATCTTACACGGAGCTTCCCCTTGACAACCACTAAACGGAGGCCATATTGTTTTTAGTCTGCAAGTCCCTCCATTGACATTCCATGTAATACATAAATCCCACAATTGTGGGCTTATAAGCTTCGGTTTTCAGTTTTAGGTAGCGCACCCAGTTTGCGCGGGGGTGTGCTGCAGTTAAACACAATAATCCCGTGAAAAAAAAAAAGTTAAATAACTTATTTTGCAACACTTTTCATGCCAATTGCCACATATTTGGCCATTGGCATGCTTAATGACATATGCACCCTTTATTTGGAGCTGACATAGCTCCGTTTTGATTTTGCAGAAATGTACTCAGTTGTCAGCTGAGTACATTTCTGCTAACACGTCCGTTACACGGACTGGTTTCTGCTTCGTGGATCGCTCAAATACCTCATTTGCATATCTTGGAGCTGCAAATGAGGTATTGAGCATTTCCACGCCCAGTCCGTATAAGAGATGTGTTAGCTGTCTCTTACACGGAGGTTTGGGCTGTACCTGAATCGGGAGGCTTACACGGAGGCTTACACTACTCTTGAACTCCGTGTAAGCCTTCCTGAATCTGGCCCTATGTCATTTCATCTTTTCATCAAAGTTTTATATAATCTTAAACAAATTTACACAAGCTTTTTAGCCCAGCCAAGTGTTTTATGTGGTCTAAAAGTGCTTTAACTTTACGGGATTGCATCATACAATCACTAGTTAAAAAGGATTTATTCTTTTTTTTTAACTTTAACTTCTCTTTCTTTTTCTCTCTTGTTTTTGCAGATGTCTTTGTTGAATTATCACTTGTGACATAGGCAAATTCACTTTCGTACAAAAGCAATCAAACTATATGAACATGACAACATTACACTTCACATACATTATCATACATCACACAACCCAAGCAACACTACACAAACCATTCAATTCCAGATTTATTTTTGATGCAGCTGATGTTTTAATAAAGTGGAAAATTGTGGCTTATTTGCTGTAATGGTTATAATAATGTCTGTATGACAGCACTCACACTCGCCATGGTGGTGGGTTGAACAGGTTAAACTGACTTTTACTTGCATATTCTTCCTATCTGAAAACTTCTAGAATTGAAAGGATTTATTCTAGACAGTATTATGTTCAAATTTAAAGGTGTGTATTATATTTACCATAGAGAAATGGCAGTGGGAATCCTAATGTCTTCCAATTTTGTTTGCTTATTTTAACCTGTAGAGCCATTTTTTTGTTTTTATGAGAAGCATAGGTTTCAGCAACATTTTTCAGAAACTAGACTCATGACAGTTTAATTGTGGGGCAGTATAGAAACAGCTTTACAGGGACCTTGAAGAAGGACATCAAGCCAGGTCACTTTGCTAAGAACTGCTGAGAATCTTGATTGTTAAAAAATAGTAGAGGATGTGACTATTTGTTCTAGTAAAAGGAATTTTAACATTAAATTCATGTTATAACATGCACAGAATGTTAATCAGCCAGTTTTTGTCAGTGATACACATGGTGTAAATAGGCCATCTTCTTGTAATAAACATAAATAGCTCAAATTTACAGAAAATAGAGCATCTTCTGTGTGGAGACATGCGTGAATGGGTGTACCTTTGTTGAAGGTTGTGTGTCAGGCCTGGCAAGCCGGCATGTAAAAATCAACTGCCAATCAACGAACCGGAGTTCCGCTGTGGCGACCCCTAACTGGGAAAAGCCAAAAGACACAAACAAACAATACATTCTTTCTTTTGCTAAAATATAGATAATATTTATGACACTATAGGTTACTTCTGCTGTGTTTCTACTAGTCTGATAGATGCAACTAGTTGTACAAGCTGTTTGGCTTTTTAATACTGGGTGAATCAAAATGGGATTATATAAAATAATTTTGGAGTATAATTACAGTATTCTTAAACATGATAAAAAATAATGCCCTTTGCAAGAACTCAGTTGTATATGCCATCTTTATAAGATTTTTATTTTATGCAGTGGAACACATTGCTATAAATGTGCAAGGCGGAACTAGGGAATGCACTTGGTTATAAAGACTGCTTGGCAGATAGTAATACATCCTTGTGCTGCACTGAATCTGAATGGAAACATTAATTTTAAAGCAATACTTAAGAAGGCCCATTTAATGACTTTAGCATGGATGTAGATTAATTAACTTGTTGATTGAACTATGTGCTGGTATTTGCATCATTATTTCAATCTATTCTGAAATTGTTTTCATTGTCAGAAGATTTTTCTTACTGCTGCATAGGACAAAAATGTTTCCTGTTAAACATTCCACTGCTTGTTTTAATCTGGCCTGGTTTACTTCTGCTTCTTATTTTTGTGTAATTTTTGCTATTGAGGCAATTTACATACAAATCTCTAGTTCATCTAATATAAACTCATGAAAACAAGAATCCATGGATACAGAGAAATTGCTAATGCAATAGAATTATTCCACATTAAAAATATTTTTGTGTAATGGACACTAAACACTATGGCAATTTTCTGGTCATAATTAATTTATAGAAACAACGTGAACTCCTTCTTGCATTCAGAGTAATGCATACTCTAAAATCCTGTATGCATCCTTTCTCAAATTTTCTTTTCTAGGTGTACTTTCAGGTCACTATTTCATACGATTTTGCCTATCTGTCAAGTAACACAGACATAATGATGCAAGTACATTAGTAACAATTTCCCACCATGTATATTGCCGTGTGTGTGCGTGTGTGTGTGTGTGTGTGTGTGTGTGTGTGTGTGTGTGTGTGTGTGTGTGTATACATACATACATACATATATATATATATATATATATATATATATATATATATATATGTATAGCCTGATAAACTTATTTCCAGTCCTTCACATATTCTAAAGACCCCCCCCCATACTAATGCATGTTATAATAGACATAGAGGGAAAAGACTATACCAGTGATGAGATGATGAGACCACTTATTTTTAGGTTCATATTAAGCTGATGTATTCAACAACTCCTGAGATTTTACATAAATAAGAAGCCTTAAATAACAATCTACTCCTGAGATTTTACATAAACAAGAAGCCTTAAATAACAATCTGGTTATCATTTTCACAGAATGCCCCTTCTAACATGTCTACTTATATGATATCTTTAAGGATATCTATACATTCTTCTATAATCCATGTTATCATTTTCTTTTTATGGATTAATGAAGTTATCCTTATGTTTTTTGTCGGTTATCAGTTGTCTGCTTGTTTGGCTTTACCCATCTCTAAGCTAAATATAATAACCCTTCTAGTAAGTAACTAAAACATGATTTCTTTAGTAAATTGGGTAAAGTGTGCAGAGCTAAATAGCAAAGTTATTTTTATCTTCACTGGTTTCATGAGAAAAACATATAGTTTCATAATCAGAGTGAATCTCCGGGATTCAATAAGCTAATTCTTCCATGCGGGAACAGTGTAACCACTCCTGCATGGAGTATGGCCACCAAGCGATCCAGTAAACTACTGTTTTGACATGCACAAGCCTGCCTACACTATTTCTGCAAGGACACCACTGCATAATGCTAATTACCTAATTTGCTGGTGAAAACCATGCAAATGAGGTGAATTAGTGATTCAGCAAGCAGGCAGGGATCCGTGCAAGAATAGTGTTAGTTGCAGAAATGTATTCCGCTACTAGCCAAATACATTTCTGCAAAAATTAAAATGGAGGCATGACAGTTCAAATAAAAGCATGCATTACAATCTTTAGTCACGTCAAATGGCCAAATATATGGCTATTGGCATGGAAAAGTGCTTCATTTTTATAAAAATAAAAGTTAGGGTTTTTTTGGCTGGTATTGGCCATTTAAGAATAGGGCAGCGGCGCACAAATGGAATTGTGCCAAAAATATACTATTATAGTCTATGGCATGCAGAATCAAAACAATAGCAGGGAACAGTAGTTGTTAAGGGGAAAGGCTCTGTGGTAGTGCAGCAACTATGGACTAAGGTAGTGGGGTATGCAAATGAGGGGAAATTTACTGAATTACAAAAAGAATCTAAGTGCCAAACTGCACCTAACTGTGTAGGTGCTGTAAAGCAGTGATGTAACCAGTAGGAGCAGCAGACATGAAAAGGGGGTATGTCATGCTTGTTGTAAGCACATTGAAGCTCAAGGGCTCCCAGATAAGCTTAGCTAAGCACAACTAAGTAAGGGTGTGTGTCTGAGGCTGCATTGACTTATTCCATGAATTGAAGAGAGTGTTCGCATCCAGGGAGGGCCATTTCTTCATATTTACATTAGGTAAATGGGTTTGCATGGTGCACACCATTCTAAAACATGAAAAAAACAGAAATATGAGGACTATTTTCATTTGAGCACTGAGTTTGTGCGGCGCGCCTCGGGGCTTAAAAGGGGCGGAAATAGCAAGGGGGAAAAAAGGCAAATAGCTAAATAAAAGCAATCAAGAACAAATTACATAGCTAGCAGGTGGAATGCATCATAGTCAGCCAATAATACAGACAGCATCTGCAGCACAACAGTATAAACTTTGCAAACACCTTACAGTCTAGTTTTTCCCACAAACTCTGCACCATTGATGTACACATGCAGAGGAATTTTAACTGGAAACATGTTATGGGCTCCCACTGCTTTGATCCATCAGTATGTGCTAGAGGCAGAGGGCAGTGAGGAGGATAATGCTGACAACTGCCACAGGCCTAGGAGGAGGAGAAGAGTATTCAGACCCAAGGTAACTTATCCAGGGGCTACATGATCAGGAGCTAGTAGAGTGCTACAGGGTGGACAGAGGCATACTTCAACAAATCACTGAGTAGTGCTGGACTCAATTCAGACCTAGAGCCAGCCAACAAAGTGGAACCCATCCCAGTGGATACCAAGTTATGTGTAGCCTTAAAAATTCTAGGTACAGGTACTTTCCAAGGACCTACTGGGGACATCAAGGGGGTCTCACAGGCATCTGCATCCAGGGTACTCCACCAGTTCCTGGATGCCATGCTACTACAATCCGGTGAGCACATTTACTTCCCAACACCTGTGAGGAGAGGATCAGCAGTATGCATCTCTTCCACCATGTAGTAGAATATCCGAAGATACTGGGTGCGAAAGACTGCATGCACATCCACATCAAAGCACCACCCAGTGAACAGGGTAGGGTCTACATAAACTGCAAGGGATTCCCCTCCATCAACTACCAGGTCATGTGCAATGCCCAGGGCATTATCATAAATGTGTGTGCTGGCAGCCTTTGAAGCTATCATGACTCCCACATCTGGCATTTGTCACAGCTGTACCAGACATTTGCTAGTGGAGGCATCCCATATGGCCATCCTGTGGGAGATGCTGGCTATGCACCGGACCCGTGGATGATGACACCTATCAGAAATGCGCACACACCCACACAATAATGCCATAATAAGGCACACACACAAACCAGGATCATTATAGAATGTGTGCTTAGGATGCTTGAGTCACGGATCTGCTGCCTTGACATCTGGTGAAGCCTTGCATTACTCTCCAGCCACATGTGCACACATGTTCATAGTATGTGCCATGCTACACAATATGATCTGTGGAAACAGATGCAGCAGGAACAGCATGGGGAAGGGACACACAGCCCACCACCATTGCCAAGGTCCCCACAGGCACAGATGGACTCAGAAGAGGAGGCCCCTGAGCCTGCTCCTGTAGGGAGATGGATGCATGCCCAGTATGCTCAGGTCTTGGCTAAGAGGCAATGCATAGCACATACACTGACACTGTAGGGACACAGAGACTGACACCTCTGTCTGACTCACACACACAGTAAAATGGATGATACAAACATCACATTACCTGCAACTTAGCATGTGTAGGCAGTGTACTGTTTGCATCCAACATAGGCATCCCTCAAGCACCATTCTCACAACTGCTGCAGGCACAAGGTAAGTCAGTCTTCTTAACAATAAATGAATTGATTAGTATATTTTGCTAGCATATCTATGGTAATGCTGCATGCATGGAAGGGAATGGGGTGGCCTACTGGGATAGCAGCAGACAACTAACAGCTATGTGGTACACCACGAAATGCCTGCCTAAAACTGGCCTCCACACATTATTCAGTAGTACCCAAGGTGGCAAATCCCACTGCAGTATATGTGTGGGGACAACTAACTGCGGGGGGGGTCATAGGTCACAGGCATAGATGTCAGGGTGTGGTCTCATACCCATCCCTCACACCCACACAGCATGTCAGCTGTAGAAAACCAGACAGAAATTTCTGGTAAAGGCACACAAATGACGGTAATGTTGAATCACCCCCTACAGACTCACACAGTGATAGCACAGTAGGACTCACAGTTGCAGTAAGGCTATGAAGTGTAAGAAGTCTGAAACTCAAATGTATGCCATTACAGTCTGACCTGTGCTCTTTACCGGTATGCCTCTAGTCCCCAAGAAAGGGCACAATAGTATGATAAATGGAACCAAAATGTAAAACAAATATAGCACAGTATGTGCTAATGTATACAGTTGACAGAGGTGCCCCCCATATACCACAGAAATGAAGTAACATGTATGTTTGCAGGGAAATAGCATAGCTCACATTAGCAGGGCTGTACCAATACACATGAAAACATGTTACCTGTCCACAATATGCAGAGGTCAATGAGCTATGTGCATGTGTGGTGAATACTGTCAGAACCTGGCCAGCACGTTCTCCTGGCAGTCGTCTTCTAGTGCCCTAAGTACAGTGCTGTCTTTGACAGGGCCATGTGCAGAGAACTGCAATGCCAACTGTTATGCATATCAGTGACACCCACTGCTCTGCCACTGACATACCTGGAAGTCACAGTGCTATGTGGAATATACTACACATATAATTGACATCTTGAAGGATGTGTAACCGTGGTGCTAAGGCTTTTGTGAATATAAGTGCTTTTTGGTATTATTGATAGTGGTTATTTTCAATAATCCTTTTTCTTATGTTTGCTTTTACATATAATTGACATGCCTGCACAGTAGAATGCACTCTGTACCCATGCCCATAACTCCCAACCTCTGACAGCAAGATGTCTGGACAGGTGCAGAAATAAAAGTGGAACAAAAGCACAATGATAGGCATGTGTTGTAAATATCTCCCTTACATACTGAGAAAGTTGGTAGGATGAGGGGTTTGCAGTAGTAGGAATTGTCTGAAGGTTATGTAGTCTGAAATAGTAATGTCTGTCATTATTCTGTAACATCATTCTTCAATTATATGTAACTAACTTGACATAAAAACACAAGTTTACATAGACAGGATGAAACCTCTAGCCAAACACCTGGACAACCTGCCATAAAATGTACAGATGAGATGTATGGTCACACAAGGATATGGCATATCAGGTTGGAAAGATACTACACAAGCAGAAGATCCCCAGCCAGTATATCACCAAGTTGCTGGACTGTTTGCACAGTTTGTCGCTGTTGGTCAAGAATGTACAGAGCTGCCCTCATAATATTGGTCTATTCATTATACAACTAGTATTCCTCTGGTAAAGCACTGTGATGATCTGATGATGTCTGGCACTAGGTAATGACATAATACATTGCAGTGTCAGACTACAGATATGTCAGAAAATGTCTGCTAAACAAACCCAGTACCATGAGGAAAGCCCTGTGTACTCCTGAGAGGTATGGCTGTAGCACACAAAACCCAAGACTGGAGTACACCTGTCTCTGGAAAGGAGTCTCACTCTAACTATAGAAGGTCACACTGGGCATACTCCTACACTTAGAGAATCACAGGACATGTTGGAACACACATCAGACTCTATGACTGTATTGTGTATATATGTCTGTGCATACAGACAGCTATGTACACCTTAACTGTTCCCACACACACAACAGACAGGATTACCCTCAGCTAACTGTAGGGGGCCCATATGTGATATATCTGCATCTGTTGCATGAGATAAACAAACATATATATATGGGCAACGATAGCAAAATATGTCAAGCATACACACACACACATAGATGTGGAAAAATGAGAGACAGACAGTGATAGAGAGAGAGACACAGGGGGACACAGACAGAGTGAGTCACACACATGGATACCTTGAATGGCATACAGTGATGTCTTGCTGTGGAAAGTAGCATACCAGTTGTACTTGCCAGCATAAATTGTGAGCCCTATTGTGTAATATGACTGAGGTTGGGTTTATAATATTACATCACCTGCCGGTGTGTGTGTGTGTGTGTGTGTGTGTGTGTGTGTGTGTGTGTGTGTGTGTGTGTGTGTGTCCATATGTCTAAGTATTAGGAGAATGTTCCCACTCAGTACACTTCAGACTGCCCTACTTCAGAGGATCTGCTGCTGATATTCACCTTAGAAGAACCATTGGACACCTATCCCCCCTATAAGCTCTGTAGAGCATGTGATAACTGTGTAACACTATAGTACAAATAACAAGATAGGTAAAGGTTCAAATGTGGATTCTGACAAGTGTGTGTGTGTGTGTGTGTGTGTGTGTGTGTGTGTGTGTGTGTGTGTGTGTGTGTGTGTGTGTGTGCGTGTGTGTGTGTGTGTGTGTGTGTGTGTGTGTGTGTGTGTGTGTGTGTGTGTGTGTGTGTGTGTGTGTGAGACAGTTGTGTGTGCGAGAGTGAGGGAGTGTGTGTTTGTTTGTAGGTGAAACAGTTTTAGACCATTCCCACCCACAACACTTGACAGTGCCCCACTTTATCAATCCTGCTGTCTTTCCCCTTATCAGCATCTTTTGTGAGTCATCAGCCCAGTAAGTTCCATAGTGCATGTGATAACTGTGTAATACTATAGTACAAATCACTAGATAGGCAGGGGTTCCACTCTCAGATCTGGCAAATGTGTGTGTAGGTGTATAAGTATGTGTGTAAGTGTGTATGTTTGTAAGAAGCATTTTGATAAGTGCCCCACCCGGTGCCCCACTTTGTCAGTCCTGCTGATGTTATTCCCCTTATCATCACCTTTGGCCAGTTGTCAACTCAGTAAGCTCCATAGCATGTGCGATAACTGTGTAACACTATAGTACAAATAACTAAATAGGCAGGGGTTCTACTCTCAGATCCGGCAAATGTGTGTGTGGGTGTATAAGTGTGTGTGTAAGTGTATAGGTTCATAGGTTCATAGGTTCATACTAGGCTATCTGCCCTGGGGCAATTATAAGCCTAGCCCGATTCTGTATGGCTTATGCCACCCCTTGATTTGAGTATACTGTGCCCTTTTTAAGGTTTAGTTTACTGTGCCTCTGTCTAATAGTGACATGGGAGTAATCCCTGGGACAAACCTACGATCCCCCATCCACCTATCGAGATTCTTCTTGAAGAGATTCAGTGAGGTGCTCTGCCTCACATGAACTGGAATTCTATTCCAGAGCAAATGAAGCCTCTTGGTTATGAACCTGTCCCTCAAGCAAGTTCTATTTATTTCTGTGCTGAGGTTCAAGTCCCTTGAGCATGTGGCTCTAAGGGATTTAGATTTACTGAGGTGGAGCATGTCCATTAATTCTGGATTTGACATAGCTTTGTATGTCAGGCATAGATCGCCTTGAAGTAGGCGGTATGCAACTGAGTAGAGCTGGAGTGTTTTTAACCAAGCAGCATATGGCATCTATTTGAGACCCTTGATCCTCTTGGTGAGATACTTTTGGGGTCTTTCTAATTGCTGCAGGTGTCGGGTAAGGTACATCCCAAAAGGGGCATTGTATTCTATGATGGGCCTGATGAGGGATGAATAAAGGGGCACGAATACCTCTCTTGATCTAGATGTGAAACCCTTCGTGATGAGGTGGGCTATGTAGAAGGTCTTTCTGACCACTTTGGCAATGTGGTTTTCAAAGGAGAGATTGCTATCAACTTGGGTCCCCAGGTCCCTAATAACTTTCTCTGTACTTAATGGGTTTCCGCCTATGTGGTAATTTGTGGGCACATTGTTTTTGCCAAAGGGTATGACTATACATTTTTTGGCATTTAGCTTTAAACCATGGCGCTGGCACCAGTTATCTGTCTCTATGAGACCTTTTTGTAGGATGTTTGTGTCAGCTGGAGAGTCGATTATGGCGCCTAGTTTGCAGTCGTCTGCGAACTTGGTGAGCCATAGTCCACCCACGTTTGCCTCTACCTGGGAAAAGTATATACCGAACAAGAGTGGTCCTAGGACAGAACCCTGTGGGACACCACCTGTGACCGGTTTCGTGTCTGACATGGCTCCAGCAACTCTCACTCTGTGGGTTCTGTCTTTGAGCCAGTTTGCGACCCATCTTGTGACATAGGGGTTTATATTTAAGCTGGATAACTTATCTATGATGCCCGAGTGGGGTATTGTGTCAAATGCCTTTGCAAGGTCCAGATAGGCTGTGTGGACTACCTTCCCTTCATCTATGGCTTTGGTGACTGTTTCAAAGAAGTCAACCAGGTTCAAAATGCAGGATCTGCCCTTGACAAAGCCAAACTGGGTAGGATCTAGTGTCTGTAGGTCCCCAATGTCTTTGTTTATGAGCTCCATGATGATCCTCTCCATAGCCTTGCAGACTAAGTTAGTCAGGCTTATGGGGCGATAGTTTCCAGGATCCATAGAGGCTCCACCTTTGTGGAGTGGGACCACTGTTGCTGTACGCCATTCTGTGGGCACATATCCTGTAGTGAGGCTGAGATTGTATAGCTGTTTATTTGAGGGATTAGTTCCTCTTGGAGTTCATGTAGGACGCAACCTGGGACACCATTTGGTCCCATGGAAGCAGTGTTTTTTGCTTTGGAGAGGGCAGCCTTCACCTGAGCATCAGACATGTTTGGGAGGCAGCCCTCTGCCGGGATAGATACTTGCTCTTTTGGGGGGGAGAAGGTGGAGAAGTTTGCACTGAACCTGTCTGCCAGGATATTGGCAATGTCTGTGGGTTCAGTGTATTTTTTGTCATTTAGAATCGACTCAGAACAAGTCTGGGAGTTGCATCCCAGGTTCCTAACATAACTGAAAAATGCCTTATGATTGTCTGTGGTGTCCTGTGCAATATTTCTCTCGAAGCTGGCCTTGGAGGATTTTATGAGGGATCGTAATTTTTTGCTAGTACTGATCAGAGATGCCTTCCCTATTAGGGATTTTGCTCTATCATGTAGTAGCTTCCTCCTTCTGTTGTACAGTTTATTTATGGCAGGGGTCCACCAGACTGGACGCCTGCCTTTGGATGATTGGGTCTTGGTTTTGTTTGGGATAGCATGATCCATGCATTCCTGGAGATGTCCGAAGAATGCGTTTATATAGGATTCTGCAGTTTGGGCCATAGTTTCCACTGGCCCTGGGGCCTTGAAGGATTCCACTTCGGTTTTGAGAAGTGAGAAGTTTGCTTTTGAGAAGTTTTTCACTCTGGTTTTCTGGGCTGGGGGTGGGGTCGGGATGTGGACATCCAGTGAAATTAATTTATGGTCTTATCTTACTAATGAGGGATATACTTCTGGTGTGGAGCATAGAGTCCCCATGTTGGTAATGATCAGGTCTAGTTTGTTTTCCCCTCTTGTGGGAGTGGTGACTAGTTGTTCCATAGCATTTGAGTATATAATTTCCAGGAACCTTTGGGCTAAGGTGCTGGGGCTTGAGTAGTGCTCCCAGTCAATGTTTGGGTAGTTGAAGTTGCCCAATATAATGGTGTTTGGTGAGATCTTCATGTTCTCCAATGTTTTCAGGAAAGCCGAGTGGGATTCCTGACTTTGAGAGGGTGGTCTGTAGGATGCTATAAACTGAAAAGCAGTCTTGCCCACTGTTAGTTGCACATGGATGGTCTCCGATGCCGTGCAATGCCACTAACCTGGAGGTGTGGATATCCTTGATAAATATGGAAACTCCCCCTCCTTTTGTGGTTCGGTCTGGGTTTTGGGGCCGAAAAGCATGATATGAGGTATAGCCTGGTAGTGCTGGGGTGCTCTCTGGAGCCTTGAACCAGGTTTCTGTCACTGCACAGATATCGATTTTCTCCATACTGAGGAGAGCTTCAAGTGCGTGCATCTTGAGGTTAAGACTTCTGGCGTTAAGCAGCATTACCCTTAGTTTCTTGTTCCTTGTGCTGTTTATGGCGGTGGGTTTGACTTTTGAGCCTTGCCTAAAAAAGGCACTATGGGGGTGGCAAGAGACTTTGCCAATATCTGAAAGCCCAGGGGTGACAGGTGCAAGCCGTCCCTAGCGAAGCAACATGGCTTGTCGAGCATGTCATCCCAGGCTGACAGACACTGGATCCCCTTTGAATGACACCAAAATTTTAGCCAATTGTTAAAATCGATCATTTTGTCTTTGTACTGTGGCATCATTCTAGGTGAGGGTAAGATGCTGCTCAAGGTCAGGGTCATACCAGCCTGGGCTACTTGATCAGAGAGCTCCTCTATGTCTCTTTTCATGTAGTCCAGGGAGGTACATCTCAGGTCATTCACACAAGCATGTACAATGACTGAGTCATATTTGTATTTTCTTTGGAGTGACCTGAGTGCTTGCGTTATGTGGCGGATCCTAGCACCCGACAGGCAGCTCAGCGTGACCTTCTCTTTATTCAGCCTGGTGAGCGGGACGTCAGTGTGTCTGACAATAGAGTCACCTATTACAAGAGTATCAGGTGTGTTATTCAGCCTTAAGGGCTGTGGCTGCTTGGCACACTGACTTTGTGGGCTATGTGTTGTGCGTGTTTTGTTTTGAGGTAGCGTTTGCTTGGATGTCTGCTTTGGAGGTCTCTGTTGCTTAGGTAGATTTTTATTTAGAGCCTCCGAGTATGTTTTTGTGTATTTATGTGTTTGGTTCGCTGATGTGGTGGGACTATGTGATACTGGAATTGTGTTGTGTGAGGTTACCTTCTCCTTCTGACTGGTTACACCAGTTTTGAGATGAGAGAGCTCAGCCTCCAGTTTGGCTAAATAGTTGCATCTCTCACATATATTTGAACCTGTTTGGAGGAGGAGAGGGTTGTCCATGTACATGAGACAGTTGTAACATTGCCTCAAAATTCCAAGGTTCACCAACTGGACTGGAGAGGAAACCATTGACTGACCTTTGGACATGCTAGAGTAATATATGGAAACTGAATTTAAGACTGACCAATAGAGGACAGGGTAATCGTAGAGAGTATAAGTGTAAGTAGTGCTTATGGTTTAATAGTGCTAACTTGTAGGATTACTTAATTGGACCAGTGAAGGGCCTTAGAATGAGAATATGGTGTTTAAATTGAGAGATAGAGCAGTTCTAAGGGAAAAAGTGGAGAGCAGACTTTGTGGAGCCAGGAATAGTTTAAACCTAATTAGGCGGTGCCACCTATGCACAAAAACATGCAAAAATGTGCAAAAGAGGGTTTTAAGAGAGGAAGATGAAGGAGTTTGGAATTGACCCAAAATGGCCAATAAAACTACAGTTTCAAGTCAGTAACCACTCCCACAGGGGCAGGCATGCTGCTCAATGTTTTTCACTGCCACTGATAAACAGAGAAACTTCCCTTTAGCCCAAGCAAAAATGACCTCCAAGAAACTTACAAACAGTTCAAGAACAGCAAGCCTGTAACTGAACTTTTTTAAATCTCAGAAAAGTGGGAAAAAAGCAAGATATTTTTGTTTTTTTTTTTGTTTTTTTCAGAGATAGCAGAGGTTCACAAGTATCAACAAGTTATAACAGTGCAGTAAATGACTGCACTATATGTTTGTAAGAAGAAGCATTTTGATAAGTGTCCCAACCAGTGCCCCACTTTATCAGTCCTGCTGATGTCATTCCCCTTATCAGCACCTTTGTCCAATTGTCAGCCCAGTAAGCTCTGCAGCTGCATGCGATAACTGTGTAATACTATAGTCCAAATCACTAGATAGGCAAGCGTTCTACTCGCATATCCAGCAAATGTGTGTTTGGGTGTATAAGTGTGTGTGTAAGTGTATGTTTGTAAAAAGAAGATTTTGATTAGTGTCCCACCCAGTGTCCCACTTTATCAGTCCAGCTGATGTCATTCCCCTTATCAGCAGCTTTGTCCAGTTGCCAACCTAGTAAGCTCTGTAGTGCATGCGATAACTGTGTCACACTCTAGTACAAATCACTAGATAGGCAGTGGTTCTACTCTCAGATCTGGCAAATGTGTATGTAGGTATATAAGTGTGTATGTTTGTAAAATGAAGTATTTTGATAAGTGTCCCACCCAGTGCTCCACTTAATCAGTCTTGCTGATGTCATTCCCCTTATCAGCACCTATGGCCAGCTGTCAGCCCAGTAAGCTCTGACACTTTAGTGCAAATCACTAGATAGGCAGGGGTTTTAATTTCAATACTGGCAAGTGTGTGTGTGTGTGTGTGTGTGTGTGTGTGTGTGTGTGTGTGTGTGTGTGTGTGTGTGTGTGTGTGTGTGTGTGTGTGTGTGTGTTTGGGTTGAGAATCATATTGTGTGTGGGTTATACCATTTTGAGTTATGTACCACCCTGTGCACTTCCCATTACCCTACTTTACAAGGCCTGCTGATGTCATTCACCTTAGAAGTACCTTGGGACAATGTGAATTCATATAAGCTCTGTGGCATGTCTGATAACTGCATAACGCTATCGTAGAAATAACTAGATAGATAGGGGTTTTAATCTCAATACTGGCAACTCGGTATGTGTTTGGGTGAGAATCCTATCCTGTGAAGGTTATACCATTTTGATATATGTACCATCCACGTCTGTTTACCACCTCCCTATGGCATTACTTTATATAGCATGTTAATGGCATCTGCCTCACAAGCAGAGTGTTAAACTGTTGTACAGGCCATTCCAGTCACTTGTAAAGATCTCTATGGAATATCTGGATGTTTGCAACCCATATGTGGTCTGTGTTCCCTAACAATGGCCATGTATGTGACATTGTTGCCAAATACATCACAGTTAATGTACTGACACACACATGCCAGCATCAGATATCATACCTGACTGAAATATCATGCTTATACAAGGTCTGTTTCCTTATCACTCGTCCGGGTTTGTAGGAGCAATAGATGACTCCAGTTACTATTTCTGGTGGGTATCTCACCATCCATGAAGGCATTCACAACATTACATGTTGTAAGAGGTAGTGCATTATGTCCCATGTATGTAATCTATGTGGGGCATGTCATGTGTATGTAGCACTATAGTACATTAAAGTGGATATATAGGTTTACGAATCTGTCCATTGCCATTGTGTTACTGTATGCACATCCCCTGTGTCAGTCTTTACTGTGTGTATGCAAAATATATACAATTTGTCTCCCTGTTTCACCATGTGAACTCAGGAATACATACCACAAACCTGCCATACACAGTACCATACATGCCCTCACCAACTGCACCAGGGTTGAGTGCATGGGAAAGAAATGGCAAGGGCAACAGGTGCTGACATGTGAATCTGTTGTGGTCAATCTAATGGCTAAGCTGGTGAGGGACCTACTGACAGTACTCTAGTAACCTGTTCCATATGTAGGAGCCTGTGGTACTACACAATACTGAGGTGACATGTCTGAAGGCTACCTGTCTGTGACAAGGGGTATGTAAGCCAGGTCACACTGTCTGACAACAGTGTTCATCACACACTGTTGCATGCATTCACACCTGGTAAATGTACATATAAAGCTGTTCCTTGGCTATGAAACAGTCGGTGTTTTTTCACTCTGCCATACTCCATATCGGTAATCTCTGCAGGGCCAAAGCCTGCAGACACACAGACACCTGGAACACAAACAGAATACAACATATCAGACTACATTCAGTCAGTGGCACTAACAACAATAATGCATCATGGCTAATAAGGTACATACACCTTTATGTGTACCCATAACAAATGCCAGCAGACAGCACCTTACACAGTATTACATACCTACTCTGTACTATATTCACCCTGTACATCAGACCCATATTAGCCTGTCCTTGCATCGATGGTATGGATGATAGGTATTTGGCACAGGTATCATCATATGCAAAGGGTGTGGTGTGGGTTTGCCAGAGGCCTAGGCTGGGCCATGCAGTTGACATCCATGTGTGTGTGTTTGGACAGGTATCCTATAGATGGACTGTGCAGAGGTGCTGTGTGTGTGTCTGGAGGTGACCTGCCTGTGATACAGATGTGTGTGTATGTATGCACACCGTCACACCATGTGGCTCCCCTACACAGGGGTATGTTGGACAGCTGTGGACCATACATGGCAGGGTGTCCAGTTCACCGTCTTTGGCCATGGATATGTAAACTGGTCCTGCCAGGGTCTGACTGCCACCACCAGACTCAAGGCCAGATGCAGTACTGCTTTCTGATGGTGACTGCTATCTGCTGGATCCGTGTCCATGACAGGACAGGCAAGGACCATGTGCCCATGGTCTGCTCCATTGTGATGTGGACAGAACCCCCCCTTCAGTAGTGCTAGTGTCACTGCAACTACAGGAGTGTGGAGATGCACGGCCCCAATGACTCTCAGCTGATGTTGGTGCTGGCCTATATCCACATGGCCAACACTCATCTCCCACCACACTCTCTAGCACAGACATGTTATGGTCGAAGATTGCCAAGGTCTTACCCCACCATCTACTCATGACCTCAGTATTTTGGCATGTGGCCTCAACAAAGTCATATATGTCACCATGTAAATCAGTAAGAGTTGCATTCACCACCCTGAGTATTTGTTTGGTGTTGCATTCACTACATGCCTGTGCATCCATGACAGATCGAAACATACATCTGGTGACACCTGCTGTGGCACTTGCGACAGCGGCTTGATGAGCATCAGTCCTCCTGTGAGCATCCCTGTCAATCTGCCTGTGTGGGACGTTGCCTGGATTCTGGCTATGGACAGTGTCTACACTCACACCTGCTATAGTCACCACACTAGCCTGTTCCATGCCACCACCTGTCAACTGTCCATCTTCTGTGGCTGCTGGGGACGGGGCATGTGTGGGCACTGTGACTGTGTTCGGGGACATTGTTGATGACTGTGCGGTGCCAACTGATGGCACAGATTCAGCCCCTGACAACACCATCTGTGCCTGAATATGACCATCATCATGCCAGAGTCTGCAGAGACACTGACATCAGATACTATGTGGGAGGGACAGCGACCACCATGACCAGCTGTGGAGGAAAGACAACATATGTAAATGAATACCAGCACTATACCATTTGCTGCTACACACACATGCACACACATACAGGTGAAGTGGCAGACAGGCATTACACAGACCTCAAAATAGCCAACTGGTAATATACACAACACAGTCAGACCACTACATACACACCATGGAAAGACCATCAACATCAAGCAGTGCAGCCCTTTCCACTTCCTGTTACTACTTATATACACTTCTGTGATATGTGAGTAGTGTTAGTAGGTGATGGACCTTCAAGAAGTGCACACATTGCACCCATGTACACATAATTACTGTTCACCTGTATAGCACAGGAGTGACTCCTACAGAACATACCTCTCAACTTTGTAGCATGTCACTGAATGTCTACATGTGTGGCTCATATTTCTGGTCTGTTTGTCATAAATTCTGTATTTGTTTGACACAGTACTGGGATGATATGAGGACTGGTGTCACTATTTAATGACATATTTTGAGTCTCACACTTCAAAATCTGCAGTGCATGTATGTTAAAACGGAACCAGTTACACTACCAACCTTCTAATCTTACAGTGGATATTATAAGTGTAGACACCCCTGTTAACATGCCAGGTTTGTCTGATATATAACATGAGACCAGAGAATTCATATCATAACATTTCACACATTTAATGTGATTTATAACCTGTGCAATCCAATTGAAGAACAAGCACATTGGTTAGGGGTAACATAGAAGTTGAAATACATATGATATGCTGGTTGCATGACTGTGCACATCCTTAATTTATTACTTTGTTAAAGGACCTTTTGATTTCATAACAGCAGTCAGTCCTCTTGGGTAGGTGTGTATCAGCATAACACATCTCGACTTAGCAATATGTGTATACTCTCCCTAGCAGAAACCCTCCAACTCTGTCAGATTGTGAGGGCATCACTTCTGCACAGGTCTCTTCAGGGCACCCCACAGATTCTCTATTGAATGTATATTCTTTTATGGATTTTGATGTATGGTTTGGGTCAGTGTTGTGTGGAAAGGTTCAAGTCCTCTCCATCCACATCTTTCTAGCAGACACATGATGGTTTGGAGCCAAATGAGACTGGTAATTTGAACTGTTCCTAATTCTCTCCACCTTGGCTACAGGTCCACTTCCAGCTTATGAACAGCAACCCCAAAGCAAGACACTGTCATCACCATGCTTAACCATGGGTATGGTGTTCCTTTGGTGATGCACAGTGTCGTTCTTGTACCAAACAAACCTCTTGGTATTGTGGCCAAAAAGTGCAACCTTGGTCTCATTACACCATAGCACATTTCCCTACATGCTATTGGGGGACCAGATGTATTTTTCTTGAGAAATTCACCAGGCCTGGATGTTGTTCTGTGTGTGAGAAGGCTTCCATCTTCCAAACCTACCCTATAGGCCAGACATGTGGAGAATACAGGAGATTGTTGTCACATGTAGTACAAAACCGGTACTTGCCAGTGATTCCTGCAGCTCCTTTAGTGTTGCTGTAGGTCACCTGACAGCCTCCCTGACCAGTTTGAGCCTGATCTTTTCCACATATTTGGAAGGATGTTGCCCCATATTTCCACCACCATTTGATGCCTGTCTTCACTGTATTCCATGGTATATGAAATGCTGTGACAATGCATGTGTACCCTTCTCTGGGCTCATACCTTTCACAAATGAGATCCCTTTGCTGCTTCATAAGCTGTATACAAGCTGTAACTGTTGCTGTAGCAGGCAACTGAATAAATTTAGGATAATCCTGGTAGGACAGCTGACCGTTATTTGCTGTTAATCAAAGAGTCTCTGTAATTGATGGCAGGTGTGTACCCAAGAAAATGTAATGCTGTAATAATATCAAAAGCTGCTTCAACACAGTATTAGCTTCAGCCTGTGCACACATATACATCTAGCTTCTTGTAGATGTCATAATTGTTCCCCTAACAGATTTGTTTGTTTTACAATTGAATTGTACAGGTTATAGGTCACATGAAAGGTTGGAAGGATTCGTAGAAATATGCTATTATGCTCTCATTTTTGTTTTTCACAAATACCTGACATTCTGACAGGTGTGTGTACACCATTTATATGCACTGTATAACACTAATTTATAAAATATGTCCCCAGTTTTGGGCCTTTGCTCCCCAGTTTTGTCAGTCTTTGTACAGATTTCTTGCAATGACAGATTGTGAGGTATGTTACAGATATGTGACATCTCCTGCAAATAGGCCCCTGTGATGAGCACTGTGATGCAGTGCAGTTAACCCCACCACAAGTGAACATGCAGATATTGCAAAATAGCTGAGAACAACAGTTGTGTGCATGGTCACATGCATGACCTAGACATACCTGGGGTACTGGTGCTCCACAACAGGAAAATCCCCTACTCACTGGCTTCAGGCAGCTGTCCCACATGCAGAGCAAAGGACCTATGTAGTTGTGAGGGAGAGGTATTGTCAGCTGACTCACATTTGGCATTGGTACAAGATGAATGCTACATGTCTGCATAACTACAGTACAAGCTATGATAGTACACAATTTACTGTCCCTTACCATAGATGTGCACTTGTGCACATTGCTAAACCCCACCCAAAATGCAGTTTGAACTGACATATGCATTTAGATACTCTATTGAAGACAGTACAACTGCTACATGATTAAATTGATGTGCACTGTGACCTTATCTGTACATTCCGTGCCTGTTGCCTGGGTGCCACCCACCGCCATGACTGGTGTTTCATGTGTTGGCTGTTGTGTGTGGGGGCTTCCCAAAGGTTGGCAAGGAGCTCCTCTGTTACCATAAGTGGGGCCTGTGTTGCTGGACCCCCACCTGTAGCAGTACGGTCCCTGGCCACGGGCACCACGTATCAGGCCAGTTGCCCGATGCCTGACCTGATCATATGTGCGACCATGGTGGCCCAAGGTGTTCAATCTATGGACAAAGTCATCCCACAGAGCAGTCCGCTCCTGCAGATTTTGTCGGCTCCGGCCAAACACATGATGATGTATTATTGCTTCAGTAATAGCTGCAGTCTCCTCTGCAATGTATGCCGGCTGACGTTGCATGGCACCTGGAAGACATAAACAGAGGAACACATTGCAGGACCTCACACATTGCCCAGATTTATTTACAGAGCCAGAACATCAATATTGCCTATCATTAGCCACCACTTACAACCACATCATACCCCTGTCATCTATCAGCACAGTATGAACCTGCATTGCACTTTTGGCCCTGATGTGTCATTTTCCCTCAATGAGGGCCAGTACATTGCATAAACTACCATTCATCATTCACGTTTCTGTAGAGGGATGACAGTGGCCATCTTTCTTGCAGATGGGATGTCAATGGTGCTCAGGCTTTGCTTGCATACAATGTGTAATGAAGCTGAAAGCATATGCCTGAGTTCATGTAGGATGCAGACAGGAATGTTTTCAGGTCCCATGGAGACTTGCTTTTGTTGATTTTGATTAGGCAGTATGCACCTGCTCCCTAATGATGAGGGGAGGGGTGCAGGTTCTGAGCATATCCACCTAGACTGATGGTGAGACAGGGGGGATGTTTGCCCTAAGCCTGTCTGCAGCAGGTTGGCTATAGCTATGGTGTGTGTATGTATATGGTGTGATTGACCACCATTACAGGGTGGGTTGGGTTGTTGCTTCTGAGATTGCAGACATATATGAAGTCAGCCTTGTGATTGCCCTTGGTGGATATATCCAATTTATAGTCATAGTTAGCCTTACAGCAATCCACCTGTGACCTTATATGCTCATTCAGAGAAAGGTTGACTTACTGCCAAGTTGGTGTCTGCTCCTACTTTGCCCTGTATTGCCAATATAGCGACCAATTATGTGGTTTGTGTATTGCTGCTGTCCAGCAAAAGGGATTACTCTACTTTGGTGGATACAGGTTTTACAGGTAAGGTATTGCTGGGTCCATACAGCTATGTCAGTAGTCATATAGCTGTTTGTAGTAGGCATGGGCACAAGGTCATAACACAGTTGGACACCTCTCTAATTTCAACCTGATAATCATGCTTATTCTAGTACCCATGTCAGTGTCAGGGCAATGCAACAACCAGTAGCTGTAGAAATCTAACTCTTTTGGATGCACAGAAACTGAGATTACACATGTGTACAACATGTACAGCTTATTTACCTGACATTTTGCGTCCCATGTCTGTTGTTATGAGGCAGCCAGGTACACCTACTCATACATACATGTGCACAGGTAATACCTCATATACATTTCTGTTCTATGTCAGTATGGCACACTGCATTTACACTCTTGCTGCACAGTCATTCTTGTCAACCTGTTAGAGCAGGACATCTGGAGGATGCCACACATACATGAGGGTGATAGGTCAAAATTATTGACACTTTCTTAATATTGCTGTAACACACTTAAGCCATTTGATAACACAGTCGACTTTGCATTCACAGACATATCCTGGAGGATGTCTGACACACATATGTCAGGAAGAGAGGAGAAAGGCTAGGAGTGTAGTAGTGAGGGTAGGAACATTTACTGTTGGCAGTATGACTGATATGGGAAAAGAGCTAGCTGATATGATGGACAGAAGGAAGGTTGATATACTGTGTGTGCCAGAGACCAAATGGAAGGGGGGTAAGGCTAGGTGTATCAGAGTCGGGTCCAAATAGTTCTATATCATGGTGTGGATTGGAGGAGAAATGGTGTAGGGGTTATCCTGAAGGAACAGTATGCCAAGAGTATATTTGGAGGTGAAAACAGTGTGGGATGGAGTGATGTTTATGAAGCTGGAAATTGATGGTGTAATGATGACTGTTGTTAGTGCATATGCTCCACTAGTTGCATGTGCGATGGATGGGACAGAAACATTTTGGAATGAGTTGGATGAAGTGGCGATGACTGTTCCCAAGGTTGAGACAGTGGTGATTTGAGCAGATTTCAATGGGCATGTTGGTGAAGGGAACACAGGGAATGTGGAAGTAATGGGTAGGTATGGTGTTAAGAAAAGGAATGCAGAAGTTGAGATGGTAATGTAGATTGCAAAAAGGATGGACACGGCTGTGGTGAATACATATTTTAACCAGAAAGAGGAGCATATAGTGACATACAAGAGTGGAAGAAGATGCACACAGTTGGATTATCTCCTATGCAGGGGGGCCTGTTTGAAGGAGATTATAGACTGTAAAGTGGTGACAGGGGAAAGTGTAGTTAGGCAGCATGGAATGTTGGTCTGTGGGATGACGTTGTTGATCAAGAAGAGGAGGAGGAGTGTGAGGGCAGCACCCAGGATCAAGTGGTGGAAAGTGAAAAAGGGTGATTGTGAGGTTGAGTTCAAGGAAGAGTTAAGACAGGCAGTGGGTAGCAGTGCAGAGTTATTGACTATCTGGGCAACTACAGCTGAGCTAGTAAGGGAGATGACTAGAAAGGTGCTTGGTGTGACATCTGGACAGAGGAAGGGGGACAAGGACACCTGGTGGTGGAATGAGGAAGTACAGGGGACTATACAGAGAAAGAGGTTGGTGAAGAAGAAGTGGGATTGTCAGAGAGATGAAGAAAGTAGACAGGAGTATAAGGAGATGAGGTACATGGCAAAGAGGGAGCTGGCAAAGGCTAAGGATGTGGTGTATGAAGGGTTGTATGAAAGGTTGGACACTAAGGATGGAGAATAGGACCTGTACTGATTGGATGGACAGAGGCACCAAGCTAGGAAGGATGTGCAGCAGATAAGGGTGATAAAGGATAATGAAGGAAACGTACTTGCAAGCGAGGAAAGTGTGTTGAGCAGATGGAAAGAGTACTTTGAGGGGCTGTTGAATGAACAGCATGCAAGAGAGTGAAGTTTGGATGATGTGGGTATAGTGAATAAGGAAGTGCAATGGATTAGCAAAGAGGAAGTAAGGATAGCTATGAAGAGGATTAAGAGCGGTAAGGCTGTTGGTCTCGATGACATACCTGTGGAAGCATGGAGGTTTTTATGAGAAATGGCAGTGGTCTTTTTAACTAGATTGTTTAACACATTCACTCCAGAGCAGCTCAGAAAATGCTGCCTGCTTACTTCCACCATAGGAACAACAGTGCAGCCTGAGCTTATTTTCAGATAATGCATTTGTAATACCATACAGAAAACAAATGTCCATAACTCTTTGACCATAAGAGCTAGACTAAAAATGTAAATGTGAAAGTTGTTCAGCAGGCACTGCCCTTTCCAACAGTGTAAGTGTTGATAGTGTGTATGTAAGTCTTTATTAAATATTTGCCAAGGAATACTGATATTGTGCATATTTTTTACCTTTTTGGTACAACAAATCACAATATCTAGGTAAATGTACTATGTAGATACATACAGTTTGTAATTAATTTATTTGTATGAATGTTAGCTTCAAAATGATACCTTAACCATTACTGTGTGATGCTCCATTATGGAGATATTTACAGAAATATGATTAATATTAGATTTCTCATAGATGATAAATAAACAAAGCATAATATCTCATCATCTGTAACAGATAGAGGCTACATATCAGTGTACAAGTTGTGTGGCTCAATGTCAGCTTCAAAATGATGCATCATTTGTGCCATCACCATGCTCCCTTGCAAAGAAATGTGCATAATAATAAGAAATATTGCAAATGTATAATTTTCATAATCTTACAAGCCAAACAAACCGTGATATCTGTACATGTGTACAGCATACAAACACAGTTCTTTTACCATGTTGTAACTATTAATACTGTCTTCAAAATGAGATATTACTTAGCACATTGACATGCTTCCTCTCAAAGTCATTTACCAAAATATGAAAAATAATCATAATTTTCATATCCGTGTATGTGTACAGCATACAGACACAGTTATTTATCATGTTGTAAGGACTAACACTGTCTTCAAAATGAGGTATCACTTGGCACAATTACATGCTCCCTAGCAAAGTTATTTGCCAAATTATTACAAAAATTCATAATTTTCATAACCTTAGTCCTAAACAAACTGTGATATCTGTATATGTATACAGCATACTGACACAATTATTTTATCATGTTGTAAGGACTAACACTATCTTTGAAATGAGGTATCGCGTGGTAAAATTACATGCTCCATAGCAATATTTACCAAAATATGAAAAAAATCATAATTTCCATAACGGAAGTCCTAAACAAACTGTGATATCTGTACATGTGTACAGCATACAGACACAATTATTTTATCATGTTGTAAGGACTAACACTGCCTTCAAAATTAGGTATCACTTGCCAAAATTACATGCTCCATAGCAATGTTATTTACCAAAATATGAAAAGAAATCATAATTTCCATAACTGAAGTCCTAAACAAAATATGATATCTGCAAATTTGTCCAGCATACAGATACAGTTTTTTTCTATCCCATAACTACTGGTTCCCTATTAAATCAGTGAATGCTTAAAATCTCTAATGTCATTTATTAGAATCTTTTTATTTGAAACGGCGAAATCCCGAATGCACGGAACAGTGATTTTTTTTTCCCAGGGAAAAAAAAAATCACTGGGCCGTTTTCGGGACTTTGCTATTACCTCCAATGTGGTGTGATCTCGGAGTTGGTATATTTAAGTAGGGGTGTGTGTGGGGGGCATATCCCCCCACTTTATTTTGTGGGCTTTTTTTTTTGGAGCAGCGATTCATTTTCCCTGGGAAGAAAATCACTGTTCCGTGTGTTTGGCATTTTGCAGTTTCAACATTTTATGGTCACTTATACAGTGTTTGCTATTTTAAGCATTTGCTGTTATAATATAGACCCTAACTACTAATATACTGCCTTCAAAATGAGGTATTACTTACCCTGATGACAAGTTCCCTGATAAAGTTATTTAGCAGAATATGGAAAAATATCATAATTCTCATAACCATAGTCCCAAATAAAATGTGATATCTGAACATGTGCACAGCATACAGATACAGTTCTTTTAATATCTTGTAAAATGAGCTACTACTTAGCATGGCAACATGTTACCTGACAAAGTTAGTCACCAAATATGAAACAATATCATAATTCTCCTAACCAAAGTCCTAAATAAAATGTGATATCTGTATATCTGTCCAGCATACTGACACAGTTCTTTTTCCATCCTGTAACTAATAGTACTGCCTTAAAAATGAGGTATTACTTACCATAATGACATGTTCCTTGGCAAAGTTATTTACTAAAATAGGAAAAGAAATCATAACTCTCATAACCATAATTGTAACCAAACTGTGATATGTGTACACCATACAGACAAAATTCTTTTTCCATCTTGTAAGTACTAAAGATGACAAATTCCAAATTTTTACAACTAAATATGAAAAATATCTGTAGCACTCATAAACATATGAAGTGTCCCACACCTGTGCTTGCAATGTGATAATGACTTTTAGTAATGTGAATAACAGTGACAGCTGCCAATGATTTTACCTGACAAGTGCTAATGACTTAGCGTTATACTGTAACTGCACAAATAATCTGATAATCACCTGCATGTCTTGACTGCAAGATTCGCCATGCTCTAACAAAGTTGATAATTGCTCCACATAACCTTTGAGCAAACATTCATTATATTCATGGTGCAAGTATTCTGTAAGATTGAGTCATTACCATCTATCAGGAAAAGCCAGGAGTAGTGCTGTAAAAGGTTTATAACAGTTCTTGTATTACTTAGCCCTTCCTGTCATCTAAATTCTACACTTGATGGATAAAAGCAGAAAAAAATTATTGCAGGATGGTTATTGACATATTCTCTTGTAAGTGGTAGCACTTTCCTCAAACAGTTGTTCTTACTCAGCATGTTCACCAGCTCCCTACCACAGTTATTTGCCAAACTAAGAAAAATATCATAATTTACTTAACACAATTCATAATCAAGCAGTTATCTGTACTTGTGCACAGCATACAGATAGTTATTTTACAATCTAAAAGTGAATTGTCACTCAGCATGTGTATGAGTTCTCTAGCAGTTCTTTTCCTGTGTTGTACGTAGTGACAATGGTGTTTATAAAATATAACAATAGAGTTTTACCTACCATATTGGTCTTAATTGGTCATGGTTGTTTTCCATTCATTCGGACTAGCTGCATGTTACCAATTTATTGTGCATAGCTGTCATCATGCCATTGCTGAGGTCAGTCAAGAACAACGTAATGCCATCCTCAGTTAGGTGAATGCCATCACTTCTGAAAATGTGAACATCGTCTGCGGTGATGTTGTCATTGCAGATTGTTGATCCACTGACCCTATGCATCAAGCCATGCATGAACCCATTATGTAAATGTCTGGCCTTGTGTGC
This sequence comes from Protopterus annectens, assembly GCF_019279795.1. Classification (NCBI taxonomy): domain Eukaryota; kingdom Metazoa; phylum Chordata; order Ceratodontiformes; family Protopteridae; genus Protopterus; species Protopterus annectens. The sequence continues at coordinate 432,229,968 of NC_056736.1, read as the reverse complement.
TGCCCTTTGACTGTTTGCTGTTTTCCATATCTGGCTAGGAATTATGTCAGACCACACAAAATAACAATGTGGCCACCATGACTGCGGGTGTTCAAAAATTGTTTTGATTTGAACCGTAGCCTTCCGAGTGAGTGATTGATAACATCATTCCCTCCAATGTGCAGCACAAGAATGTCAGGCTCAGGGTAGATGGAACACTTCTCTTCTAACAACTGCAGGAGTCCACTCCAATATATACTTCTTCTTGCAATACAGTATACCTTCACACTAGATGTGGGGAAGCTCAAGTTGGAGTGGTTTTCACTTCTGGAGGCATGGCTGGCAGCCCAGAGAATGTATGAATGGCCACATACCCACACTCTCACTTGTCATTCTCCTACTTGTGAAGCCATGTCACTGTCACAAGGTGGATGCACCTGCACAGGAAAGAAATGCAAACAGGTTACTACTGATGTTTGAGAGATGTATTGGAAGACTAGACACACACACACACACACACACACACATATATATATATATATATATATATATATATATATATATATATACACACATATATATCATATGCATTACCTGTTTATCCCATCAAAATCTTCACTCCTATCCACAGGGGCATTATTCTTTTGAAAAGACACATAACTGGTGATGATGATGCAGAGATGCATACCTACCACCCTTGAAAACACCCAATGACACACAATGTCTGATGTGTCCCATACCTGTGCTGGCTGCCCACTCAGACTGCTGGTACCAGCAATGACTCTCGATTGCATGCAATGCCAGCATTCTGCCTTACGTCTGCCTTTTCCATTTACATGTGTCCTTTCAGCAATGACCATAATCAGTCCAAGGAGGCAGCTAATTTAAAGCCTCTTGGCCTGACCTACATACATTTACTACACCAGAAGGGAGGGAGACTGAGTGAAGAGCTAAACCAAGACAACATGTGAAAAGGCTAAGACTGACCCAGGCTTTGTCTTTTTGGATGTGTCCTTTCTCTAAGAGAAAGATTGCATCACAGTGGAACCCCTGTGGCCTTGCTTTCCTAGGAAAGCAGCATTATGGGACTAAGCTGAAGAGTCTCCAAGTTCCCATCTGGCATCCAGGTTACTCGTAAGATCCATGGTGGTTGGGTATGATACCGAGTGATGCACCCAGCAGCAGAAGGTGCAGGTTTAGTGGATGACAGTGTCATTACCAAATATACCCAAGCACCAAGTAGGTAGTTGAGGAAGAATGAAACAAAAGGGACAACACAGATGGAACATTATGCTTAGTACATAACTTAGTTATCTGATGTTGTCTGAGTATGCACAAGCACCATAATGAAACATCACCCAGTGACCCCTTCTGCAGGCTGTCTACTATGCGCAAGTACCAGAATGCAACATTCCATTGACAACCACTTCAGCAGTTCTTCCATGTATGCACAAGAACCTTGTGTTGAGTAGTTTGGTTCCAAAAAGAGGGTAGGGTAAATTGTCTTAGTAATGGATGAATTATTGTCAGTACTGGAAAAGATGGGACTTGAAACCAGATATCAGCATCCATATGTTGAAAATAGATCTGTAACCACCTGTAACATGATGTTCTATAACAATATAATAACAGCTATAAATAAAAAATGTGCTTTGATATAATTTATATAGACAATGTCAGTATTGGATAGGGTCATACACAAAACACTGATTTATACATTAGAACAACTAGGTATAGATGGCAAGTATCATACAGCAAATGGAGAGAAAAAAATTATAGGTTACAGTTAGGGTGGTCGACAGAGCTCTGTCCTAGGGCCATAATTGTTTAGATTGTATCTCGCAGATCTATCTTTTTCATCTGAGGTGTTCTACAGTCTGTATGCATACTTGTCTGCTAACCAAACATATTACTCGTTACTTCCTTGCTGTTTTTATAAGCTGTACCACTTCTAAGTATTTAATTCAAAGAAGTACTGTGGTGACTGTTTGCCGCCTTGAAATCAGTTCAGCGCAGAGGTTTTTTATTTCTAAATATTTCTTCCTTTCTTCAAATTTACCCAAGTTACTTCTGAATATTTCTATTCATATATGAATTATACCTGTTGCAATCATTTGTCATCTGCAAAAACAATTTCTACCTACAATAAATTCTGTAAAGTCAGGACTCAGGCCCTTCCTTGTCATATCAATTTTCCAATATTCCTTCTTTTACCATGGCTTTGATAGTTTTTACTGTTGGTGTCCAATTGATAGCCATGTTTTTTGGGGTTATGTCCATGAGATCCAATGTATGGATGCATGACTTGTTTTCTAGATTTTTATTTGCTAATGTGTGACATGTCTTACTAAAAGAAAAAAAAAAAAAAAAAAAGGTTTTAAAAAATTGATGGATATGTGGCACTGAATGATGAAGCCCTGACTATAACACAGGATCATGAAGCAGCCTGATAGTGAATGAATTGGCTGAGGAGGTGTCAGTAAGCAGCAAATACCTGCTTTCCTATCCTGGAGCAGATACAGTTGTAGTCTGCAAAGATGCTAGAAGGTACTCCTACTGGATATCAGGGAATAAGCAGTAGTTGAAGGTGTTAATACGCAGTTAGTATGTGTTCCAAATTTTGCCCAGCTGTTCCACATTATGAGAGACAGTGTTTCTAATTTTGAAGTTGGAAGGTTGAGGGCTATGATAGACATATTTCTTAGCGATTGTTGTTCCCCAAAAATCGGACAGTATGCTTAAAAAAAACTGCTAAAATGAATTTAAGATATTTCATTTCTGTCTTGTAGATATGAAAACCATGACATGCTGTCCCCAAGCCATACTAGTAAATCTAAGATACAAACGAAGTAATGGCAGTAGGGAGGCAGAGCGGATCTATGGAAACAGACTAATCAACTTCAACTGGGGCCATACGCCCTAAGTGTACTTCTCAACATTAATAGAAACCATTCATATTTAGTCTGAAAAACTGTCTTCCACCTTGTTCCATAATAAAACGTCTGTTGCATATATGTTAAAAATATTAATTTTAAAAACGTATTTATAGTAAAAAATAGTGACTCGTACTAATTCTTCAAAAAAGAAGTAACAGACTTCAACCAGTCTGAGAGCTTAACAGTTGAAATTGGTAGCAAGTGCTGCTCATTTTGCTCATTTGTTCCACATAATGATAGACAGTGTCCACACGCTGGAGATGGAAGGTTAAGAGCTATGGGCATGAGACTCATAATTTACTCTAAAACTATGAGGAAGCACAGTATGATAATTATCTGGTGTTCATACTCAATTTCACAAACATTAAGTTATCCATTAAAGAATAAGTTATCACAAGATTTACAAAATTTAACATGACTACGGTTCTCAATCTCTTATTTTCAGAGTAAGGGATAAACGCACCAAAAACTGGGACACTTTTTCAATACTGATACTGTTGTGGGCATAGAAATATTATACAACAGGAGGATGTCATTACTTTTCACTTTCTTAAATGAAATAAACCTTTAACTTTAATGACTGTCATCACACAAGAGAACTGCTTATCGCAGTCAAGGACACATAAGAAATGATGAGGGGCAATCTGTACTATGAACTTCAAACGTTGGCAGAATAAGATAATATGAATGAACACGCTTTATCTGAAGTAAAAGCATGTAGGGGTAGGTGTGATCCACCAGATGTTGTTATAAAACTGCCCAGTGTTTAGAGGAAGCAGAGCTAAACTTTGAGCCCAAATTAGTGACGGTTAAAAAGAATGATTGTCATTACTTGCTGGTTGAAATTCATTTTCAAAAAAAAAATGCACAGATTTTAAGGGAACAGAATAAAAGATGTGCATGTTAGCGATATGACTGTTAACACTGAAGTCTCAGGGTTCCCAGCTACATCCCAACCGGATGTCACCCAGGTCAGCAATATGATGCTTACCGAGAATTCCCAAAGAAACCACTCGAACATTATAAGCCTCTATTAATTGTATTTCCAGATACCCAACTTCTAAAGAAAGACAACAAATCTTCCCATTCATTCTCTCATACACACACGGTCTCTTCTGCATTTATACGCATGCACTCTTCATTCTCTCCTGTACCGTTCATGCTCTCATACACACACAGTCTCTTCTGCATTCACACACATGCACTCTTCATTCTTTCCTATACCGTTCATTCTCTCATACACACGCGCATTCTCTTCTGCATTCACACGCATGCACTCTTCCTTCTCTCCTGTACCATTCATTCTCTCATACACACATGCAGTCTCTTCTGCATTCACATGCATACACTCTTCATTCTCTCCTGTACCTTATCCATTTCGTAGTTTGAAGTTTAAAATCATTGCCTACTGCAAAAAAAAAAAAAAAAAAAAAACCCGCCTGCAGATAAAACACTTGTGAAACCAGCAGGTTGGCTGGAATAGTACACTGCTTCTCTTCTAAGAGCAGATTGGTACAGGAAATGGATGGATCCAGCAGCAACACAAGAACATTCTTCAATTAATAGGCACAAAAAGGAATATTAGCTGTTGGACCCCTGTATTTATTCTAGCACAACAATGGCAACAGGTCTGGAGGGTGGTGATGTTATGCAAGTGGTGGCTTGGATTTTGCTAACCTGATCTTTCTTCAAGGAATCCAGGCAGAATTGGCTTAGTGTGAAAAAAGCCGATTTACTCAAAAATATGGAATATAAACATACAGTTACTGCAATGTGAAAGCTAAGTTGAGAAGGTGTCTGGCAAAGTTCAGTTACTTTTTCAACTTAGTTTTCATGACATGGGGCTGAAATAGGACTGAGAAGTAAGTCACACCTATACAAGGAACTCGGGCATCACATCATAAAATTCCACACGTCTCAAAGTGTGCTCAGATGTAAGCACAGAGGTGCTATGAGATGGTAGTCAGGGTTAATGAGTTAATTTAATCTTGGAAAGTGAGAGGATGTGTGAGGAGTGGAGAAAAAGTGTTTGTGTATCGATAATAAGAATAAGAGTGATGTGTAGAGCTGTAGTGACTACAGAGGGATAACATTGATCAGTTACAGCATGAAGTTATGGGAAAGAGTAGTGGAAGCTAGGTTAAGAAGGCAGGTGAGGATTAGTGATCAGCAGTATGGTTTCATGCCAGAAATGAGCAGTACAGATGCGATGTTTGCTCTGAGAGTGTTGAGAGAGAAGTACGGAGAAGGTTGGAAGGAGTTCCATTGTGTCTTTCTGGACTTAGAGAAGACATATGACAGGGTGCCTAGAGAGGAGTTGTGGTATTGTATGAGGAAGTCAGGAGTGGTGGAGGAATCTGTAAGAGTGCTACAGGATATGTACAAGGGTAGTGTGACAGCAGTGAGTTCTATGGTGGGAGCGCCAGATGTGTTTAAGATGTAGGTGGGATTATATCAGGGATCAGCTCTGAGCCTTTCTTATTTGCAGTGGTGATGGACAGGTTGAAAGACAAGATCAGACAAGAGCCCCCATTGACTGTGATGTTTGCAGATGACATTGTGATTTTTAGTGAGAGTAGGGAACAGGTTGAGGAGACCCTGGAGAGGTGGAGATATGCTCTAGAGAGGGGAGGAATGATGGTCAGCAGGACTAAGACAGAATACATGTGTGTGAATGGGAGGGAGGATAGAGGAATGGTGAGGATGCAGGGAATAGAGTTTGCAAAGGTGGATGAGTTTAAATACTTGGGAATCAACAGTTCAGAGTGATGATGAGTGTGTTGGAGAGAAGAAGAAGAGAGTGCAGGCAGGATGGAGAGGGTGGATAAGAAGTCAGGAGTGATTTGTGACAGATGAGTACCTTTAAGAGTGGGAGGGAAGGTCTAGAAGATGGTCGTGAGACCAGCTATGTTATATGGGCTGGAGACAGTAGCACTGACAAAAAGACAGGAGTCAGAGCTGGATGTGGCACAGTTAAAGATGTTAAGATGTGCACTGGGTTTGATGAGGGTGGACAGAATTAGGAATATGTATGTTAGGAGCTCAGCCCAGGTTGGGCAGTTTGGAGAGAAAACCAGAGCGTAGTGAGATTATTTTGTTTTGGACATATGCTGAGGAGGGATGCTGAGTATATTGGGAAAAGGATGGTAAGGATGAAGCTGCCAGGTAAGAGGAAAAGAGGAAGGCCTAAGATAAAAGGTGTATGGATGTAGTGATAAAGGAAATGTAGGTGGTTGGTGTGACAGAGCAAGATGCAGAGGACAGGAAGAAATGGAGACAGATGATCTGCTGTGGAGACCCCTAACGGGAACAGCCAAAAGAAAGAGTAGGAGATGTTGTAATGTCAGTCCTGACAGGTTGCCAGTGATTTGCCAGACATAACACAACTCTATGAGTCAATGACTACAAATATGAGACACACATATGGTCATTGTGCATAACACTGGACAGTTGAATGGTATAAGGTCAGCATATCACATGCAGTTCAACACACACATCTACAACAGTATTTCACTATGCAAATACCCTGTATAGTCCTCTCACATTTCTGAGACAAACATATGTATATCATAGTTGTATTCACAATTAACATATGGAAATCTATGACATCCCAGAAGCTGGTCTGGCAGTGTCACAGTCAGTATTGTTCAACACACACTCCAGTAATGGTCATATGTGAGCCATCCTTTCCTGGGGTGACTCAGGGTCCTCAGCTGTGATCTATGTCACTGCAGACAGACCCAGATGCTATGGCCATAGGTTCTGATCAGCAATATATCAGTACAGCAAGTCTTGTCGGGACATATTTGTTGCACTTCCTATTTCCCATTATTACATACCCTCTACTGCATTCCATTACATGCTTACTTGTTTGACATACTTTTTTTCCCCAAGTATGGTTGGTTGATTCCAATATGTGTTTTTGGTGTCTTTGTCTATCTGTCTCTTCTCTCTCTCTCTCTCCCAGATATAGGGTTTACATTTGTTTTGCACAGCCAGCAGCTTGCCTTTTGTAGCTGATGCTCATGAACAGCTGATGGCCTGTGCACCAATTGGTGTCGCCCACTTGCGATTTGCATGCACAACAGCTGTGGTGTTATTCCTATAGCCAATGGCATGGCAACACACTCCTATAATTGTGTATTTAATGTGGACATTGGCCCTTTTCCTTGCCTATAAGGAAGACTTCATGGAGGTGTGTGAACAACAGCATCACAGAGGGTAGTTGGAAATACCTCTTGCAACAAAAACTGTGTATACAACCCAACAAACTGGGGGAGAATGTTCCAGACATAGGGACAGAATGTGAGTATTGCTGTTATACAGTTGAATTAATGCTAGTTTAACAGGGTTTCTGTGGACATGGCTTTTCTGTGTGATTTTAAGTCTGACATTGTTATGTGGTTGATATAACTCTCAACTGTAGGGCTATGTGCAGAATGGCCAGATTTTAGACTTTCATGTTTGGTGTGTTCCTCAGACATTGTTTGTCTTTGGAAAATCAGTAGCATACTGTGGGGATTGCAGTCAGTAAATGGTATCATCCATTTGTGTTTCTGACTTCATATCCCTCAGAAAATATATGTTACAACAAACCGTGTTACACCAGCAACTGTCTCAGTTTATAACACCAATATTTCACATGTGCCCCTGTTTTTGGGCCTCTGTCCCCCAAGTATGTCAGGCTTTGTCCAGATGTCATGCAGTAAAATATTGATAGGTAGGGTATATCATTATTTAGTGCCGTCATTCCTGATACCATCCAGTGATGTATCAGAATGCCAGACATGTTATGTGTAAGAGGCCTTATATATGAGGACTAAGCCTGGGCATTCTGTGAGACACTGAACAGTTGAGATGTCTGTGTATTTTTGCTGATTGTTGACAGACTGTCAGGATTGTGTAGCAGTGTACTGTGTCAATGTTATGTGGTCTGTGTAGGGAGGGGAGTAGATGTATGTGTTATGGGCTCTTTTCTATCTGCCTGTGCAAGATGGTCCAGTTTCTGGTGGTCAGCTGTATATGTTTGTAGAGGGAGACTGAGACATATCCCATACCATGGTCAGGCATCGTACTACACTGTGAATTGGGCCAGTACATGTATGGGTAGTGTGTGAGTGACAAACATGTTGAGATATTTTTGTTCACACAGTCCTTATACTGTATTGTTCATTTGGCTTACCAGTATGTCACTGTGACAGTGGTGGAATTGGTTGTGGGTATGCACTTTCACACTGGTGTCTGTCTTTCAGTGTTGTTACATCCTTGTAGTGTCTGATATATTTGCAAATACATGTGTAATTCCCCATAGTGAATTTGGGTTAGTGTTGTGTCAGCCTGACTGTAGTTTGGACGGTGCTTGGTGACATGCTTAGCAGCTGAGTGTAGTTTCTCTAATGTGATGCTATGTCCAGATATTTGTAGGATGTACTGGTTTTTGTTCCCCCTTACGTGTTGTGTATTTCTGAAACATCAGTGGGATGATGTGAGAATTTAAGTCACTAACTAGTGAGGAGTAATTGAGTGTTAGACTTGTACTATTTCAGTCAATATATGCTAGGACAGACAGGAGGGTGTTACTACAGCAACTATGTCAGCTTATCTACTACAGTATTTCAGCTATGTCCCTATTTTCATGGCTTTCTCCCCCACTTTGTCAGGCTTGGTCCAGTTTCGTTGCAGTAAGGGGTTCTGAGCCTACCTCTCGACTGGCCATATTGTTTCAGAATGTCCAGGTTTATTGCTCATATTTCTGGTCTGTTTCACAGATTCATTATTTTTATTTCCCTGGTAAATCACTGTGATGATCTGGGGATTTCTGTCAGTAAATAATGACATATATTTTAGTTTCAGAACTCACATCCTTCAGAACATGTATGCTGAAACAAACCCTGTCACCCTGGCAACATTCTACATTTATAGGAGCAATATTTAAAATATGTCCCTAGTTTTGGCCCATTGTCTCCCCATTTGGACAGCCTTTGGCTGGATTTCTTGCACTAAGAGGTGGCGAGGTATGGTTCTGAGATATGAGTCCACTACATGTTATGAACATATATATATATATATATATATATATAATATATATATATATATATGTATATATTTTATATTATGCATTTATATATATATATATATATATATATATATATATATATGCATCTCTGTACATATATACGTGTATATATATATATATATATATATATATATATATATATATATATATATATATATATATATATATATATATATATATATATATATATATATATATATATATATACACAAAACCTGACTGACTCTACAGAATATTTTCTCTACTGTTGAATGACTATACTGCAAGATATGTTTGAAAAAACATCAGCAATCCTTACAACTTAAAAGATGTAGTGGTACATTGCTCTGATTATGGTGTACAGGGTCCTGGATTCGAGACTTGACAGGGCTGATTATTTTGTTGCTAGGCAGAACAGTGGCTGATTAAAGCAGTTTTAAGCAGTTGTAAGTGGGTTTGCATGGGTTTGCACCACGCTAAGTGATGCCAACACACGGTTAAATGTAGATGCTTAATCTGTGTTAGCTTCACTTAGCATTATACAAACTCGCTTATTCCCGCTTACACCCATGCTAATTTCTTTAAAAGAAAAGAAAAAAGGGGTGATAGGAAAGTGGTGAAAAAGAGGCATGCAGAGGGAAAAACAATATGAAAGATAGCTATGGATGTGCAGGACAGGTGTAAGGAAGGTCCATAGCTGTCCATTTCGTATACAGCAACAGCTGTGCATTTGTAAAGAATGTGGAGGTGAATTTGGGCACTCAAACCCCAGAGAGAGGGGTGAGGACAACAGAAATGTGTTGTCAAGCCAGTTGGACCAGATTACATGTGTTCAGTGGACATGTGTGTGAAATGGACAGCTATGTATGGGAAGATATTTCTATGGTGACAGATGCCCTTTTCTTTTCTTTTCAAGGTGAGAGTGGGATGTTTGGGAAGTATTGTAGGTATGTCTTGGGAGGTAGGTTGGGTAGGGAGACAGACAAGAGAGACAAGATGGCAGACAGGGATGGTATTCAACACATGAGGGGGGTAAACACATTTGACAGGGAGGGTGTTTGGGAATCCAAAGCCCATGGGCCCTCATATGGTTACAGTGGGACTGGGTTCCCCACCCATGGACATTCACCACTGCACCTTCACAGCCCCAAACGTGGCTGTGGGCTGGTAAGGAGGGGCGGCCTACCCCTCGCAGTGCACCAGTTGGCCCTCAATCTGATGCAGCTGCTCTCCAAACTCAGATCGAAGGGTGCTGCGCAAAAAAACCCATACCTGACTGCAGGTGATGGCCTCCTGTCCACACCTACTCCCAGGGTGTGGCCGGGCCCCATCCCCTGCAGCAGTTCCACCTGAAGGTGGTGCATGACCAGTAGATGAGGGAGATCCGGGTTTGGTCTCAGATGTGCTGGGGCCTGATGCCACAGCCAGATGAGGTGGAACAGGCAGATCCACTGGGATCTGACTTCCCAAACATGCTATGGTGTTGAGGTTTTACAAAATATGTTGGTTAGTTATGAACAACACATTTCAAGGTTAATTATAACAGCATACATGAGTGTTCCAATTAACCCCATAAAACAGATTTGAAATGGTTGCATAGCAAACAGAACACATGCATAAATGGAACAACAGTATGCATCGTAACAGCATGCCAGTAACATTGATGGCAACAGGCCGCCAACAATGGTATTTGAACAGGATATGTTAACATGCAAGCAATCAAATATATTAACAATAATATAACACAAGTCCCAACATTGGGTTGGAGCACAACATACCCATAGTATATGAGTAATAAATATTGATGCAGATGAGGGGGGAGTGGAGACAGAAAATCCATTAACAACTGTTTATGCTTTTATTTTGCACAACAGTATTGCTCAATACTGTATGTGTCTGCTCTCACTTTACATCTACCTATGGCCATAGGTTCTGTAGTACAAACATACCTATTAAACTGTTAGCCTGGAATGGTATGAGGCAAACTGTGACAACTCTGGGTACATGATTAGAGGGGACTCATACATGTCAGGGTTACATATCTGGCACAGGAGCGGAACCCTGAACTGCTATGTGAGTGTGCTACAGGCATACATCAACTGGTTTCCTATCTGTGCCCAGGATTATTTGCAGCAGTGACCACTAGCCATGACAGCGTGACACTTGAGAGACATGTATCAGAAACATACCTCTCAATCTCTTAGAGCATGAGATCTGGACAAAGCCATGAATAAGAGTGGGTCAAAGGCCCCTAAATATGGACATTTTTTAAATATTGCTCTTACTAACTTAGAAAGTTGATAAAATAGGTTTTGCATGGCTTTTCTGATGGATATGACATCTGACACTTGTATGTCTATCATTATTTTCTAACTTCAGTCTACAATGATTTGCCACTGATTTGCCATGACAACACTACTTTATCTAAAATGGAACACAAATCTCAGACAAATATCTGGACATTCAATGAATATCTGTACAGCTGAGAGGTATGATTAAGGAAGAGTGCATATTGTATGTACCTACCCTGCTGTCATTTGCAGGCATGTGGTGGGACAAATGAACAGTTGTACGCAGTTTATTAGTATACTCTTCATACAGCTATTGGCAACATTTACTTACCTATAAAACCTGAAGGGGAAATATCTGTTAACACTACCTGACTGTTTTTACATTTATTCCTGATTCCTTGTGTGTAGATATGCATACATCTTAGTAGAACTCCCTGAATTCACACCATGTCTGGGTGTGAAAAATTAACAACTAAGTTATTTCTCATCACACTAAGCTACTGGGTGATTGCTGTTTTTTGTTTCAATGGTTTCTTCCTAATAGCCTTTTGGTTAGACAGTCTAAACTTGTATTTCTGTGATGCATGCATGACAGATAGTTATTGTACCGTGCATTACTCGTTTGGATTACTACAACCTGGAAAGCAAAGGTTAACACAAAGCAATGCTGTATGGTACACACATTGATACTTGACATATTACTATTCAGGGTTCAGAGCTTAGTGCAGTATATATTTCACATTTCATTTATATCTCGTTTTACAGCTACACCATCTATGTTTTTTCCTAAAAGTTTGTTCACAGATGCACCTCAGTTAATGTATGCCGTCACAGCCATATTTGCTGTGAAGAACCTGTATACATTCTATATATGTCTACAACAACATACCAGAAAAAACACAACAGTTTTTTTAAAGGTTTTTATTGTACTTCAATATTCGTCAGACATACTTTTTTATTTATTCAGTTCACACAATAACAGTATACCTACTAGCAGTAAGCAATGGACTCCTTCTTACCTATTTTTACAAACTAGATTTGTACTCACCAGCCTGTCAGCACAGCCTCAGCAGTCTGTCACCATGGGTTTCGATGTTCACAGCCCTCTATGCTCTAGCTGTAGGGGAAAAAAACACACATTATGCATATCTGTCTATCACATTCTCAGGCTAGTATTTGCTACAAACTACTTGATAGTGATACTTACACACTGCTAAAGGATTCTGTGCCAGTCCATCTTGGATCCACAGTTCCAACAGTGCCCCCTTCCTATGCTTTAGGTTGGCATAGTGGTGTCGTACCTGCTCACCAGTCCGGGGGATGCCAGTAGCATTGGAGACCACATTTGAGATGGTCCCACACCTCTGCTTTGTATTGGGAGCCCTGGTACTGGCCCTGTAGCAGTCTCTCCTCATGGTTTTTAACTTGGAGTCCAGCCATGACCCTGGACTCCCAAATGCTCCAGCATTGCGCCCGAAAGCTCACTCCTTCTCCTATGCCAGCCATTGTATCTGCACAGATGGACTATAACAGATTATGGCTATATTCCTGCCTGTGTCATTTAAATAGTGCAATATTCCTGCCCTTTGCTGTAATTGGACCATTTTGAAAAGGTTAAGCTCTGCTAAGCAGTGCACAAATCCACTAAGCCGGTTTTAACACTGCTTAATGGGGAAGTTGTTGAACAGTGTTTAACTGTGCGCAGATCCACTTAGCTGGACTACCTGCTGCTTAACATTCATGTCTTAGCAAGGGTCACACCTGCTAAGCATAGCTGACCATTGCTCACTTTTAATTTTTTAAATATATCAGAGGACTGCTTTCATTTATTAAGTGTATATGATATACTTTACATGACATCCCTCTATGTGCTTTCCTTACATTGGCAAGGGGTGTGACTATACTTGTATGGGTCCCTTGTGTGTACATGGGTGGTTTCACATGTTACTCACACTTACATTGTACATCAGCTGCACTACCCTGGTTGACAAAAAACAGTTGCTACATAATTTAAGTTTACAAAAATAATTTTAACACTACGTTCCCCTTATAAAAATATGCTGTCTGTTTTGGTACTCGAACCATGAACACCTGCATACAAAGCTGGGAGTCTAACCACTACATTACTTCAGCTTGGAAATTTCACCTGCATATTTGTATTATCTCCTATGGGATGTTTAAGCTATGGTAAGCGGAGGGCCATAATGGACACACCCGCTTAGCTATGCTTAAACATTCCTTAGCCTAGAAAAAAAATTATAATATTATTATTATATTATTATGTTATTTAAGTGAGTATTGTCATGTTCTGACAAGTCATTGAGGACTGCAATTGGGAAATAATGGTATACATTTGGCTTTCATTTTCTAGCCTTCAGAGATTCCTGCTAATACATATATTCTGTTTTCTATCAACTTTTTAAGTGTGTGAGGGCAATTTTTCAGAGGTGTCCCTATTTTATTGCTATTTCCCCCTATTATTTGTGCCTTTCTCCACATGAACTGCTGTCAGGAAATATTGACATACATTTGCTTTCAGACCTCTATCCTTCTGTAATTCACACTAATGCATGACCTGTTTTCTATAAACTTTCTCAGTTTGTGAGGGCAATAATTATGATGTGTCCCTTTTCAGGAATGTATCCCCCATTATTTGTACATTTGGACACATTTCCTGCTTTAGGAGGTTGCAGAGGTGCTGTACGGCACTTTTACAATGCAGGGGGTGTGTCACAGAATTTGTCACACACCCCGTGCATTGCTTTCCTGATGCCGTGTGTATTTCAGTATCTGCAGACACTGCAATGATCATTTATTTCATTTCAGTGTCCGTGGACATTGAAATGTTGGCATAATATTAGACTAATTCTCTAATATTATGCTAGATCCTATTAGAAAGTGCCACACGGCACTTTCTGAGTGCAGGGGGCATATTCAGTGTCTGTGCACTACTTGAACACGTCCCCTGCACTCATTCACGGTTCATGTCTGTGTAGGTTGAACAGCAGCGTGCCTTCATGAATATGCAATGCGCACTGCTGTGCTACATGGGCATGAAACACTCCGTGCAAGAATAGTGCTATTCTTGCACAGAGTTTATTGAATCCCAGGGAATGTTTTTCTTTCCTGCAAAACTGTATCTGAAAATATGACTAAAATGGGCACAGTTATTTATTATCACATGCTGATTATTAAACAAATAACCCTCAGACTGGACTAGATAAGTAGCTAAAAGGAATCCTTTAGCCACTGCAAACTGCCATTGCGAAAACATTTTTTTTTTCACTTACAAGATATATTCCAATGGGCTCCTTTAACAGTGCAGGTAAGAAGTCCATAATTAAATAAATAAACATTGGCAATTATTTTGTATGACTGTCTTTACCTCAGAATATTGCCTTCTGTCCCATAAACTCAAAGTAACTTATGTTAAGGCTTGCAAATATCTCACTACATTTAGACAAAACATAATGAGAGAAAGTAAACATAGTCAATGCACTGCAGATACATTACTGTGTGCAGAGGCATGCTAATGTAGTGTACATGCCACAGACATCTCATACCCTTCATTTAAATACACTGAGGCAAGTACATGAAAGTAATCCATTATATACAAAAAGGTAAGATGTTTCTTTTATATCCATTCAAATGTACTATACTAATAAATACTCTTTGACCATGATGATAGCAAGACTTTTACACTCCTGGCAAAATGTATTGAGGGTCTATTCCTTGAAGTTTCAACTTGACAACTTGACAAAACAAGCCAATGAACACTGAAACTCAATGAAGAGACCAAATAAAAAAAAAATTCATTTTTTTCTCTTTTTGTTTTATATACCCATGACCTCTTACTTACATACATGGTGATATAATTACTTACTTCATGGTCACACAATTGCAGGGTGAAAATATGTACAAAAAAGTAATTACTGTAGGTATGCAGACAGAAATGGTACCAACAGTTATTTCGTATGGAGAACAGCAGGTGGAATGTTCAACATCAGGAAGTCGAAGTGAATGAGTTTGTACCTCCTCTACATTATACAGAATATTAGTATGCTACATCCCTTATACCCACTAGCATTGTATTGAATATCTGCTTTAGTGGTATCACTCAAATTATTTAGACCTAAAGCTGTTACATCTGATCTCTGCTATAAGGAAAGCACTGATGGGTTCAGACTCTATTTTCCATTGACAAAAATGTTAGGCTGGTATTCACAGTCATTTACAGGAATACAGTAGAAGTATCACTGATATCGTAAAATGAGTATAACACAGGCAAGATTCATAAAGGCCATTTACACTAGTCTGAAATGTCTTCAGTATAATGAGATGCAAATAAGAAATTTTGTAAAGTGGTGTATGCTAATAAGATGTTCTTGTGATTCATAGGCCAATATCCATGCAGTACGTACATCCATTGTTGAAGCAAAGCTTCATCTTTGATATTTGGGTCACAATCCACAAACATGACCTCAGCTTCCCCTTCAGCAGTTTGCAAGTATCAGCAGCACTTCCCTGACACACAAATTAACTATTTCCCCCAGAAATCCCTTCATCAGTTTGTACAAGTATGCACAAGCACCAAAATGAAACGCATCCCCACTGATCCCTTCAACAGTTTGTCCAAGTATGCACAAGCAACAAAATTAAACATTTGACCAAGCGATCCCTTCAGCAATTTGTCCAAGTGTGCAGAAGCATTAAATTGAAACATTTATTTATTTATTATTTTATTTTACATTTGTTAACCAGGATAGCCCAACTGGACACAGGTCCATTTTCAGCAGAGGCCCGGGGAGAAAAGCTCCACATGTGGATAGTTACATATCTCCACTGATCCTTTCAGTAGTTGGTCCAAGTATGTACAGACACCAAAATGAATAATTTCCCCTACTCATCCCTTCAACATTATGTCAAAGTATGCTTAAGGACCAGAATGAAACATTTCCTCAAGTAGTCTCTTCAGCAGTTTGCCCAAGTATGCTCAAGGGCCAAAATGAAACATTCCACGAACAATGCCTTTATTGTATGTCCAAATATGCACAAGCACCAAAATGAAATATATTCTCACTGATCACTTCAACCATTTGTCCAAGTATAACAGCAGCAAAACGAATGACAGTCAAACACACGGCAACCATAATAACTTTAATAAACAAATGCAAGTAGGTAAGCGCTTTCACCACTACAAGTGGTTTCTTCAGACCATATAACTCATAAAAGCAAAAACAAGCATTTAAATAGATGACATCAGCTACTCACTTTTTAAATTAACCAATAAAATGCACAGCTATCACAGTAATACATTCATTCAGTACTAGAACTTATGTCTCCCTTCATTACCAGCTCATAGGAACAGATAAAGCATGCTACATCAGCAACTTCAAAAAGTGAGCTCTAAAATCTAGAATAAGTTAATAAAATATTATGAATGCTATGCATTTACTGACTTATTTTAAAAAGTAAAAAGTGAGTAGCTGATCCTACTTATTTGAATGTTTGCTCCTGTTTTTGTGAACTATATAAGTTTGTTGATGCTATGTATCAAAAGTTGTAGTAGCTCTGAATTCTGATGAATATAATGCATAAATCTTGTTTTTGTTTTTTTGAGTTATATGGTCTGAAGAAGCCACTTGTAGTGGTGAAAACGCTTACCTACTCGCATTAGTTTATTAATGTTTTTATGTTTGCCGTGAGTCTGACTGTCGTTCGTTTGGCTGTTGTTACGCATATTTTACATCTTTGGCAGTCCGTTTACTCATTGGGTGATTTTTCATCTTTTTTGTTCATTTGTCCAAGTATGCACAAGCACTAGAATTAAACATTTATCACAATAATCCTTTAAATAGCTTGCTCATTGTATGCATGCACTTCACTGGCTCCAACTGAAACATTTCCTCCAACAACAACTTCAGTAATTTTTCCATGTATGCATAAGCACTTCACTGACTACCGATGAAACATTTATCCCAACTATTCCTTCAGTAGCTTGCCCATGTCTGCACAAGTACTTCCCTGATACTAGATGAAAACTTTCACCCAGTGATTCCTTCAGTAGTCTGTCCTTGTATGTACAAGCATGTCCCCGACACCAAATGAAGTATTTTTATTAATGACCCCTTCAGTAGTCTGCCCATGTATACTCAGGCACTTTCCTGATATCAAAGGAAACAGTTTCCCAACAACTCCTTCAGTAGTCTGCCCATGTATGCACAAGCACTTCACTGAATCCAAATAAACATTTCCCCTAACAGTCTCTTCAGTAGTTTTTTCATGTATGCACAAGCACTTCAGTTATAGCAAATGAAATGTTTCCCCCAACTATCCCTTCAGTAATTTGTCCATGTTTGCATAGTTTGTCCATGTATGCACATGCACTTCCCTGACACCAAGTGAAACATTTATTCCAAAGACCGCTTCAATAATCTACCCATGTTTGCACAAGAATGGCTCTAACATCAAATGAAATGTTTTCCCTTCCCCACCCAACTCTATATTTTCCTGTTAAATTACTGCTTACTGGAGAAATTTCAGGGCCATTTATTACATTTAGTATGCAAATTAGCTCATTTTGAATTCATCTCTCTATGTATCCTATTGATATGCTAATGTGTAATGCCCCTTATCTGCATAGTAGCTGTGCCATATTGCATATGCCTTAAACCTAGTGCATTTTTGTGACAGGGAGCCATGTTTATAAAAATGCCTCTGCATTTTTGTAGTCATCCTGAAACTCTGTGATTTGTATAGCGATGTGATGCTATTCTTTGTGGATTATTGCTATGAAAATGTGAAGCCCCAGACTATGAATACGGGCCTTAGATTCCTCAACTTTTAAAATGTTAGTAACCAGATGCTCCTTACAAGGTAGAATATCATATGTTTCAACATTATCTGGCATCCCTACATAATTAAACAGTGCATACTATGAATTTCTACATTGTCTAATCTGAAGCAGAACCAGGTACCCCATGTAGTCTGGCAAAAATGATATAAATAACTATCTCTTCGGTTCTTATATTCATCATAGAGAATTACTATTCATATGTGGTGATCTTATGTTCTAGGATTCAAACTATTACTTATCTCCAGGTTTTTCCAAAAATTCAGCTTATAACAGGTTAAAGAGTAAGATTTCAGATCCACTAAGCCTGTGGCATTTTGGCAGCTATTCTGACTATGACTATTCCTCTGGTCCACATGTTTATAGGCTTCATGCAACTTCTATTTCTGACTGAATCACTTCTGTTCATCATTTTTTTGAAACAAAATGTGACCTATTTCTGTGATGAAAAATGATCATTAAAATTGCTGCATTATGATTGCCAACAGTATTGATTTCGGTTTGAAAGTGGAGGCAGTGGCTCTTATATGTTACTGATGTGCATCCATGACATACTAGTAGTTCATCAGTCATCCATCTGAATCCCCTCCCAAACATCCAGTCTAATAGCTTATCTTACAATGTGGCACTTGTGTACAGATGGTTGTTATTCATTTGGTTGAGAACACAAATGAAAAATGAAAGACAAAAATTGAGCAACAGCAGAAATGTGTAACTTTACATTTCTGAGAATTGCATTTGGTTAAATTCAAGCTTTATATAGTGTAGAAATGTAGGAGTATACAAGAAAATTAATGTTTGGCTGAAAAGTTAGCAGTTGTGAAATTGTGTAAGCCTGCATTATTGCAGGGGGTATCTATGTTAGGAGTTAGGGTTCATAGGTTCATAGGGTTATACTAGTCTATCAAACTCCAGGGTCTTTATAAGCCTGGCCATGTGACCCAAACCAATTTTGTCCTCATGTACAATGGAAGCCTGTATGGTGGGGGAATGTTAATGAGGAGTTCACTAAAGATTATGTGTGTGGGGTGGTGTCAGTTCAAGATTAGTTAACTTACTGTCAGCCTCTGTTAGGAATAGGTAAAGGAATAGATTCAGTATTGTGCCTTATTGGTTTTGTGGGTGTTCTGTGTCCTTTTGTCCTTTTTAGTGTTATTGTTATGGAAAGGGTTTTTAGGAACATAATGTGTAGGGTTATGGTTAGGGACAGGGGTAATGGTAGGGTTAGGGTTACATTCAGCATGCATGTGTAAGGTGGCACAGGGGAATGCAGCCCCCCTGCATAACCTTACTCATGTCTAATAACCCTAATTGTGCCCCTAACCCTAACACTTCATATTACATTATTAAAAATCTTTTCCTCTAACAGTGCCATTATTCAGACTATTCTTGATCTTGGTTTTCTAGCAGAGGATTATTGATAGTGGAAGAAAAGTTGTCAGTGTTTTGTGAATCTCTTAAGTCTGTCTCATATTTGCATTATCACTCATTTTTGTCTCTCATTTGCATATATCCCATTTGTATTATTTACCAATCATGATATACTTGTCCAGACACAGGTTATCAACAAAGCCATTTAATGTAATGCCAATAACCTTTAAGAATATTCAGTTCATACAACAATACTGGGTATATCAAAAAAAAAAAAGAGAGAGAGAAAACAGTACTGAGTATATCTAATCAGTGGAATAATTTTGCTGATAGATGTATATTTGCCTGTACAGTAAACTAGACCTAGGGCCAAGTTCATTAACATCTACATGATAGCGTATTATTTGGTATTCATTAAATGGCTCTACATGATGAGCAAAGCTGCCAAACAAAGGAAAATGCCAGAATATGATAATGAAAGCAATAAAGGCAGGAGTACATGCTAATCAACCAATTGACCATGGAGAAGCTATTGAGAAAGCTATAATACAATTGTATACACTCAATGTAGACTTTTGCCCTGCACACCAAAGCTATTTGGAATACAGGTACAATTACAATTAGGAAAAAAAAAATGTTAGGCTTTGCTGCTGCTATTCTTATGCTGTATGTGCAACAGACATTACATTAGAGTTTACTGTTGCTGCTGCTATCAGACCTCTGGCAAAAATAAGAAGAAGGCTGTTTAGACCCTGTTTGAGTTATGATGAGCTTTGGAACACAGAAATTGCTCACAGATATAGGGTGGACAGGGGAACACTAGGAAATATGCAACCTCTGCCACCCCCACCTCAGGCTGCAGTGAAATCATAGAGAATACATCCCAGCGTAAATAATGGTATGTGTAGCATTATGTATACTAGCTACTGCTACTTTCTGGAGACCCACAGATGATACCTTAGGGGTTTCACAGCATCAACCTCTAGAGTATTACATCAGTTATTAAATGTAATGCTACTAAATGAAAGGGATCACATCTACTCAACAGGAAGGAACACAACCATGCAGGAATTCTATGCAGTACCAAACTTTCCCGAAGTGTTGGGTGCCATAGATTGCACACATATAGAAATAAAAGCCCCACCCAGTGAACAGGGGAGAGGTACATCAAAAGAAAAGATTTCCAGTCTATAAACTGTCAGGTTGTCTGTAATTTCCAAGGGAGCATCTACAATGTCTATGCAGGCAATCCAGGCAGTTTACTTTACTCACAGATATGGTACGCTTGTGACTTGTATAGAGGTTTACTAGGAGTGACATTCCTCAAGAGCTTCTGGTGGGGGATGCAGGTTATGACACCCATGAGAAACCCTCATAAACCTACTAAGCAAGGACAAAATGAGACCCACTCTCAAACAAGGGATTTCACAGTACTCGTGTTTGATTTACATAAATCAAAGTTCCAGTGTCTACATATACTAGGAAGTGCACTGCAGCATGACTCAGGCTCCTCTCCTGAAATATTTAAACTCTGTGTCATGTTACACAATACATTTCTTAGGAAAAAGCTTCAAGGACAGAAATGGGCCACAGCAGTAGGTACAGACGCAGAGTCTGTAGGAATAATCTGCAATTTATAATACACAGACAGGATGGTTGTGAACTCAGTTATACGTGAAAGCATTCATCTATCATGCACACAAAACTTTAAAAGTTAATGCTCCCTATGACCACACACAAGTTAGGACAGCCTCCTCCCCAAAATATACATTCCTAAATCAAATATTAACAACAATCTGTAAAAGTTCTGTAATGCAGATAACACAGGTTTAACTGTGTAATACATTGTAGCATTCACAATAACAATTCAAAATGTAGAATTAGAAATGTAAGACAAAACAATTATAAATGCCATCTCCATTGTTGTGGTGGGCAGTCAGATAGAATTCCGTAAACATTCTTTCTGCTAACACAGGTAAAATGCCAGACTTCCCTATAAAGTTCTAATACACTCATCTGCATTAAATGCGCAGACATCAATGAAATACAACCTAAAATATATGCGTTGCATAGTATTTTGGAGCATTATTTTTTGTAATGTAAACATGGTTATAATAAAATAAAGGAATAAAGAAAAAATATTAAGATAAAAAATGCTTTTCAGTGGTCAAGACAATTCACCTTTAAAAGTTAAACTAAAATCATTATGCAAGAAATAACAAAATACCTTAAGATTACAGCAGTGTATAAATTAGATAATTCTGCAAAATGTGTGTTTACTTAGTAGTATCTAGCCTTCTGGATCTAAACAGTCTCATGCTTATGATACAACAGCATTAGCTACACAATTACCTTTATATGGTGCAAACAGCTCTAAGAGAACTGTGATTGTGAAAATGATGTGTTAAATCATTTGAACTCCTGAATACTATAATTTGCAGTAAGTATAAGGAATGTAAACCTGTTGTAAGGACCTACATTATTACATACACATGTCCTGGCAATCCAAGGACAGACATTGAGAAGTGTTACCTACTAATGGCTTGCAGATCTCTATCATTACTCTGACTACAGGAGCAAACAAGGTTTCACAGTCTCTGCCCCCTTGATGTACACCTACTTAATGGTATTGCTCTTCTTAAACCTATACTCATAGCGAAGCATGAGTCTCTGTAAATACATTTCTTGCAGCAATATATGTTTATTTTATATGGAAGCCAGCTGCCTTTTTATAAACTGTATATAAGTTTTTTTATATCCATTTTATATTTGGTTTATACATTTTACAAGCATTTAAGTTCTGCATACTTGTTATTACATATATTGTTTTTAAGAGCATGTCATTCTTTTAATTTTGTCAATTGATTTGTGCATTTGACTTTTTTACACTATTTAAGCAATTCAGAAGTCAATGTAAGTTTTTTTTCCTTGTTTTATACACCTAAGGAAGCCCTCTGGGCAAAATTGTATGTTTGAGTACCTGAAATTTACTTGTGGATATTAAAAGTCCACCTGGAATTTACTTGTGGATATTAAAAGGATTTCAAAGTGCATTTACTCAACCCTAGTTTCCAGTGATTTCTTATTGAATACAGCTGGTGTGTCACTGGATTTAAATACTTGCTGTTCACTTTTTTGCCAGAAACTCAAGTAGGTCAGTAAAAGTGTCAGACAACTAAGTCCTTTGAAATTAGGTCAATATTAATTGTGTGCATTATGTGAACAATGAAAGCATTTCTTCAATTCTCTGTGCCCTTCTCCATTTCTGTAGAATTAGCTAAAATTCTGAAATTTTGACACATACATGATATTTCTGATGTGGAATGGAGATGTGAAAAAGCTAAATGCATCAGCATAATGCAGTAGTAGTTGTGCTTGTTTTTAGATACAACTATGAATCATTTCATGTATCTTCAGGTTGTTGTTGTCAAAAAGTTGTTTTAATGATTCTAATAAATATTTTCTTCTCCATTTGTGCATCAATTGGCAGTACAAAATGAACTTTCATGGCATAAGTTAAAATTTAGTTTAGGTTGCCTCATTTAGTGCAAACCAGGCTGGTAAGATTGCACAGCCATCAGACTATTACTCAGTGAAGAAAATATACATTTCAAGCAGCTTTCTATGTGGCACAATGTATAAGTGTAGTGTGTTTAGAGAAAAAGGACAGTTGGTGCATGGTTCAAATCCAGTTAAATGATAATTTTACAGAAGGTAGTCTAAATAACATTTTGAGATACCATTGTGTTGTTGTTTAAAAATCAACTGCTGTTACTATTGTTAACAACATGTGAGCTTTTGTCTGCCCAGTTTCACATTACTTTTCATTAACTGCAAGTCTGGGAATATATTCCAAAAGTGCATTTCTGATGATGCAATGGAATGTGAGAAGGATAGATGTCTAACTTAAATGCACATCTTGCCCTTGTCATTGCTACATATACCCATACCCACTGATTGCATTTAATTTACTGTCAGTGTGTTTTCCCCTTGACATCTTTTTTCTTTCAAACAGCAAGTTTTACAAGTCATGCCATTAAGCATTCCATGGTTGAACATTGGAACCTGTGTCAATAGACTGAGCATCACACATCACAAAGTTCAATTTTATGTTTCATACCTTTACTGCTATGTGATGTAAGTAGTGCCAATCTGTCTGCCAAGGAATCCATCTGCTTTCAATTACACAAATGCTGATGGCAAGGCTGTGCATCTTTGAGAAAAACCTGTTACCCATGAGATTTGAAATGGGTGCCAATTCAAATATATTTTGTTAACTTGACTTCTGCAGACATGGCTGTTGAGGGAAAGAATGGTTCAAAATTTTACAGCACAGAGGTAGGGTGTTAAGGAATCCAGGATATTTACGGCACTCTTCATGAAGAGTTACAGCTGTAGGCAGCTACAGGATTATTATACCAAGTCTCAGTGTATTTCAAAGGTTTGAAATAGCTTAGCCAACCCTATCTCTAGTGCAACTGACATTCCACTCATTGGGGAACAATGTCATCCCCAACATAGTGACCTTAAAAAGTGCAACAAAGACCTCCTAAACAAACATGAGGCTGAATTTAGGACTGCAAGCATCCCTCAGTTGTGTAAGTATACTGACTCATAACCTATTACTTGGCATTAATGATCTATCCAGCCAATGCAGATACTGATTATATTTTTATATATATATTCCTTTTCTGTTTGCATGATACAGTTGCTCAGAAAACATCAGAAAACCTGAAGTGCACCGGGGACATTAATTCACTTCAGAGAGGAATTGGGTAAGTATGACTCAGGTCAAATTCAAGACAGAAATTTATTTTCATTCCCTCACTCAGTAACATCTTGACAGGCACACTTAAACCTTTATCTCAGACATATTTGCCTTCCTCTGTAATTCTTGCTTTCATTCCACAATGAGAAGAGCAGCTAAACTGTGTGTGGGTTCAATATCCAAAAGCAGCTGTTACTGGATAATATAAAATATTAACAGCAATGATATGTCAGCAAGAATCCAAATGTGGTAATTGCAAATATTACATTTGAATGCATATTTCCTTTCCATCATAGCGAAATAAAGGCTGCTATGTGTTATATCACATAAGTGAGATTTGTTTGTTTTATGAAACATTAAAAACTTTCCATCATATATGGATGTGTACAATAGCAAATTACCATAATTGTTTTTGTTTGGTAATACATAAACAATTATCATAATTGTTTATGTACTACCAATCCATTTTATTGAAAAAATATAGTACTGTACAAGCTATGCATCTAATTATCTCTTTGTTGTCTTCTTGCACCCTTTCTCTCTCTTTTTTATTTTTTTTATTTTTTTGGGGGGGGGGGTGCTGCTGAAAAGTAAATGAGCTACAGCACAGAGATATAGACCATCCATTGCAGATTGCCCCCCCCCCATATTTCCACAGATGGCAGCACAGACACCCAGCACTTTGAGTTCACAGCCTGTTTGTGTTACCTCCAGAACCCCTGCACTACCTGTTGCAGCTGTGTTAGGTAGTTTTGCTCCAGCTGCTAGTAAAGTGCTACCCTCTGAGAGCAGTCCCAGTGGAGATGGCGATTTTATCACCAAGTAGGACTGGTGGGGAATATTATGAAGATGGGCCTTGGTTCAAGTATTGGCAGAGTAGAACACGTCCTGAATTGGATAACAAAGGCAATGCCATGTCCATCACTGATCTAAGGAAGTAGTGCAAGAGACAGTAAAAACAGTTCTGAGGGTTAGGAATAGATCCTCACTGTTCTCAAACTGGAGGTGGGCACACCTCAAATGTCTCCTACCTATCCCCAATAATCTTGTCCTCCAACATTTGGTCTCCATTACCATCCCTGCTTGCCTTGTATGTATGTATGTATGTTTGCATATGTTTCCTAACCTACCCTAGACACCTGACCTTCTCATCCCTAAGTACCTCCACACACAGGCATCCATCACACCATACATCATGGAAGTGGATGCCACTGTGTCCACAGCAGAGGAGTGTCCAGGTAAGCTTACTGTGTTCACCAGTTCAATACTTTATCAGTGATTGTGGCAGGCTGTACATACCTGTATATGGGTGACAGGTCTATTTGCATTAGGTGGGGGTTGGGGTTTAAGTTCAGTTGTGTCGACATACTCTTAATCTCAGCAATACAGCCAGTAACAGTGGCTACTGTACAAGTGGATATATACAGAAATTACCTGGTTTTGCTGCAACAAATTGTGGTGCTGACAATACCTCTCCCTCAACCTTTCATAGGTCAATTAGGAGTTGCCCAAACCCTGATCCTATTCCTGGTAAGCATGATACTGTTGTTTTATGGATCAATCATATATAACCTATGAAAGTAAAGGGCTGCCATATTGCTCTATGTACAAATGTTAAAAAAACTAAAACAAAGAGTGAGAAGGTCATCCAGAAAAAACAATCAGTAAAAACTAAATGAAAATTCCAGCCAAGCTGGAACTTCCACTGAGTGACCTCTCAAACCTCTTGTATCAGAGGCACATGGGATATATGCAAATGACCCTTATGAACATCAGGTGTTTCAGCAGTCACCCTAATGATAATAGACATCAGCTGGGTATAACAGCCCTATGTCTCTTATGCTTAGTCAAGCACTCTGCTTGTGCTGTGCTGATGAGGACATAACAAGGCCGAAATATGCATATCCACAGCTAGTGGGGTTTGGCTTTTTTGGCCTGAAATTGCCCATTAAAACAACTTAAAAAGAAAAAAGTCATTGGCATTCAGAATTGCCATACAGCTAAAACACCTGATGTTCATAAGGGTTATTTGCATAAATCCCATGTGTCTCTGATACAAGAGGTTTGAGAGGTCCCTCAGTGGAAATTCTAGCCTGGCTGGAGTTTTTCTTTAGTTTTTACTATGTACAAATGTGATTAGCCAGAGTAGAATATTTGTGTATTTGTATGTACCATTCTGGAAGAGGTAACTACAGTTCATAGACTGGGTAATCACAGGTGTGTATGTGAGCAAATATTAACACATTTGCACTTATAGTTATGGCAACTACACAGCCTGGTAAACATGAGCCAAGTAATCCAAGATGTCTGTTCAAACACAAAAGATAGATCTGCCATACTGAGGCAGAGACACTAGTACTGACATATCATTCTCAAGCTAGGTGCCCTGGGTTTTATGTGTACTTCTATCATGTATAGTGTCATATTGCATACCTTACATGTAAATTGTACTGGCAACTTTAACTGGATGTAGCTGAAGTGCATATTATAAAGGCTTTGACTTGTATGTGTATGGTGTTGTGAGGTTGTGTGTTGTGTATAGGAGCAGAGAAAAGATGTGAGATTGGTAATGCAGCTGTGGATACTCATTTGTGTAAGTCTGTGTGGATTACCATACATAATAGTGCTGGTAGTAATGTGCTGCTTTTGTCTTGGTTTTCACAGATGACCAGAGGGGTTGGAGTCTGTCCCCCTCAAAACCTGATGTCAGTGTCTCATCAGTCTCTGATGATGATGGTGGCCATAATAAGGCACAGGTGGGGTTGTTGGAGGCTGAATCTGTCCCAGAGGTGTCTCTGCACACAGTCAGTATGCCCACACATACCCAGTCCCCCGATGCCACAGATATTAGAGAGTCAGAGGGTGTTGACATTGAACAGAGAAGTGTGGCAGCTATGGCTCCAGTGAGTGTAGACACTGTCCATTTCTGGGGAGCTAGTGACATCCTACACAGGCAGATCGACAGGGGTCCTTGTAGGAGGACTGCTGTCTGTCCACCACTTGTTGCTGGTGTCACATTTTAAGTCACTCGATGTATGTTTTGGGCCATCATGTAGGCACAGGCATGTTCTGAATGAACACCAGACATATTCCTAGGGTTATGGATGCAGCACAGTATGACATTCGTGACTGCCTTCATCACGCTGGGGATCCCTGGATTAGTTCACTGATGCAGTGGACAGATGGTGGGTTGTGACGGTTTCTTACTTGGACTGCACATTGTCTATGCTGGAATGTCTGGCTGGAGTTTGGTATCAGACCCATGGATGTAGGTCAGCAACACCAACTGCTGAGAGTCCACATGACCATGCGCAATCATACTCCTGTAGTGGCAGTACCTCCAGTGCTACAGTGGGAAGTGTGCTGTCCACACAATGACATAGCAGGTCATGAACACGTAGTCCTGGTTTGTCCCACAGGAGACACAGACCCAGCAGACAGCAGTCACCCTCAGGTACTAACACTGCATCTGACCTTGGGCATGGTGGTGCCAGTGCAACTCCTGGCAGAACCAGTTCCCATGTTCATGGCCACAGACAGTGAACTGTCCACTCTACCATGTATGGTCCACAGATGTCCAACATACACTAGTGTAGTGCTAGCACTGGGCTTGACTGTATACATGCACACACTCAAACACCACTGTCAAATGCAGGTCACCTACTGACACCCATGGCACCTCTTCATGACCCATCTAACCCCACCCCTTCCAGACTCACAATCATGCTGTCAACTGTTTGGCATGGCCTAGGCCTCCAGAACCCCCACAACATGCATGTGATGATACCTGTGCCACGTCCCTGTCATCCTTGCCATTAATGCAGGCAAATGAAAATATACGTCTGATGCACAAGGTGACTATATTATTTTACATGTACATGAGTAATGCAGTATTGTTTTGCCATGGCACTTGTGTTACACAACATATACTATATGCTAGCATGTATCATGACTATGCACCAAGTTTTGTGTACCTTACGTTGTATGATGTTGCATTGGTGGCAGTGTTGCAGGATGACATGTGTCTGATGGATCTGTGTATGTTTCTATTCCAGGAGTCTGAGGGGAAAAACTATGAATACATGGTGGTAATACAGTGGCACAGGATGGCATGGTAGCACAGGAAAAATATGACATCAGCAAGGTGCAGCAATATACATGCATGGCTCCCTAGGTACATATGTGTATAACAGTCTGACAGGGACAATGGGGTCAGTCAGTGTAATCATGCCTTCATACTTTGTGATAAGGTCTGCTACCCTTGATATATGTCACCTGGGCTTTCTGAACTTACATACCTACAAAGTGTGGTGATGGAGTTGATACAGCTACAAATATCCTGTGTCTGGTTCAGACAGGTGGTGGAAATCAGTTATGATTGTTGTGTTCAGCATCCTATTGTGTAACCTGCACATGATGTGTATGACAGCAGATGTGTGCTTTACAAGCATGGGGGAGGCCTGCATCATGCAGGGTGTACTGTCTGTGTCACATAGCAGTCTCCCCATTGTGTGTACCACACATGGGACATGTGTTACACCTGTCATGTCAATGTGGATGGTACACAGTGGAGTCTGACACATTCCTGTATGTGGTTTAGGCCATCCTGGATAACTGTTTGGTCTATGTGGGTGTCAGTGACAGGTAGTAATATGCAATCACTTGCTGATGTACCAGTCAGAGGTCACTGACAGTGACTGTGACTGCATAGAGGGAATACCTAGATGGGGTATGCCATTAATGGCTAATGGTAAACCCCACTGGTGAGTGGTGTCGGTGTAGCATAAATCTCCTGATGCTATGTTCCCAGGGTATGACCCTCAGACACTTGCATATACACCAGCTGACATACCAGTCTGTACATGGCATAAACATTTGGCAGCATGCCTTGTGGCCCTAATATTCCCATAAACCTTGTCATGGCAGCAGCAGGGACATGAGTGGGGGTACATCAGGGCATACAACACCCAGACTGAGCCAAGCCATCTCACTCTACCTCCCATTCAGGCAACATGTACAAAGCACCTAGTTTAGCATCCATGATACTGTTAATGTGATGGCAAACATACGCAACATAGGGATATCTGACTCAAATAGCTGTTCTTTAAGTAGTAATCCTCTACTACTCTACTGCTTGGACTGTATGTCTCCACAGTACATGCGGGTACTGACTGACTGGCTAACAATGTTGGCTGCTGCCTGCTACTTGGAACACTCATACGGTCACTGTGTTATGTCAGTAACTTGCATGATGGTATTAAAAATACATGTCTGGTGACATAGTAATGGCCATAAACCCCAACTGAATATATATTTACTATCCTTTCTATCAGGGAGATCTATGTCTCTGGTTAGTAGCACAGCAATCCCTACATCTGATGTACATATGTAAGGGTGACAGGTAGCAACACAGACCCGGCCACACAGGTGTACAGCTCATGTGCCACACATCAACATGTCTTACAGTGGTATGGCAGGAATGATATGGCATAGCTGCAGTCACAGTCACCTGTAGGTGACATACCCTTACCCTCCATATACTACTCCCACAGCATGCTACTATCTGACTACAACAGCCATATGTTTTTTACTTTTCCAAACTGTTGTAGCACTTGCAGATGACAGTATTGCTCCTCACAGGGTCCTAGCACATCATTAGTACGTGCTCACTGTTGTTAATCTGCAATGCATATCAGTGCTGCCCATGCCATTTAGCATACTCATAAGTGATCTATGCCATGCATACAGGACAAGGTGTGACCCTGCTTAATTGCATATGCTGCCTATCTCTAGGAAGCATAGTAGATGGATTAGCCACTATAAGGACATTAACTCACTATGAGACATTAGTAGTACATGCTTGTTGGAGACATTTGTGTAGCAGACATAATGCATCCTTAACACAGACCCTCCATACTGGTATGGTACATAGAGCACTTCAGTGCACCTCCACACATGCCATCTGTATGATTGACTGGATAGATGTCATCTCAACACTGGGGGTGTGGCTATGTCTTTCACGGACTTGGGCAACATGTGCTGTTCCTGTGATGAAGGGTAGTGATGTCTTCAATTGTGATGGCTGTATGGCCATCATGCTACTGAAGTGCACATCTCCAATTACTCTGTGACATGATGTACAATGCTGTCACAGTCTGACATGCATGCATTGCCACATTCAGGCTAGCAGCACTTCCACTCACTGCATACAGGACATGCCACAGTGTGCATATAGTGCATGTTGCCTGCAAGTACAGTGGATCACTGATCTATGTAGTGGTACACAGTATTGAGGACAATACTGGATGTGCACCACACATGCCTCATGTCTGGTAGTACTATCTGTGTAGGACACATAATGCTTGTTGATATCAGCAGGTCATGTTGCAGTCATTCATTTGGGAAACCACATTTCCCGCAACCAGTAAAGTAATGCAAAAGCCTACTGCTGTGTATGTTACAAAGGTTATCATATGTATGCAGTATGGATACAGACACGCAACAAGTTGGCTGCTGTGTGATTAAAACCTCTACGTAGCTACTGTTTCACACTATAGCTCACAAAATACTTACCATGGAGTTTATCTGATGTTAAACTGTCAGCCAAAACTCTTATGGTGGATGGCATTAACAGGCCTTGTCGAGGAAGGCAATTTAGAGGCCAGCAGCTGGTTACAGGGTCACATCAGTGCATAACCATTGCACAGGGATAGTCCATAAGGGCAGGGCCATTATGCTGCAAGGGGATATATTTACACACACGCACACACACACACACACACACACACACACACACACACACACACACACACACACACACACACACACACACACACACATTTAGTTGACTGATGTGAGCTTAGAACCCCTGCCTATCTACTGTTACACATTATAGCTTACAGTATTTATCACATGCGCCACAGAGTTTATTGGATGTTAGATTGTTAGCCAGCACTCTTAAGGTTGATGACATCAGCAGGCCTTGTAGCGGAGGGCAATTTAGAGTCCAACAGCTAGTTACAGGGCCAAAAAGTGCATACCCATTGCAAAGGGATAGCTCATAAGGGCATGTCTATAGTGCTGCAAGGGGATATATTTACACACACACACACAATTGACTGATGTGATAGTAGAACCCTTACCTATCTACAGTTGCACACTATAGCTCACAGTACTTATTGCATGTGTCACAGATTACATCTGTTGAACATGTGATTGCAGGCACTGTACTTTTGGAGTGCGAAATGTAGGCTGTTTTGTACAGCATGTGTGGCCTGCAGAGTGATATTTCTCGGCACTGTTATTGTATCTATTGTCCTATGAGTGGGGTACCTATTAATATCCCTGCTGTGTGTGTACATGTAACAGTATAGCAATATGTGGCTGGTTGTAGTTAGACAGGCAAACATGTGGCCAGGGACAAATTGCCTGTCCAAAGCATGCATTGAAACCATTATACATTACACTACCTGTTCATCGATGTCTGTCTACAAGGTTGACATTCTGCAGTCACAGGGATCTGTGGGTGATACATATGTACTGTTGCAGCCTTGGTTTGGTTCTGTTGGGTAACTCTATTGATGTGTGAGTGCAGATAACATCAGCATTCCGAGGGTATACGGGGAATTCATACATCTCCACATATGTATATTTAAATGTGTATAGCACATACTACAAAATTTGTTTTTTTCCACTTTTTTTTTCATAAGTGCATGTTTGCACATGGTGGAGTGCTGTACAAACATACCCAGATCATTAAAAAAATAAAATGATTGTAATGTATTTCCCTTATGTTTTTGGACATACACTGGATAGTTTTGCTCATATCTACATCTGCTATGTCATTTCTGTCCAAGTACTCTTTTACAGCCCCTGTTGTCTGTTTAATATCCTTTATACAGAATTTTTCCATGTACAC
This sequence comes from Protopterus annectens, assembly GCF_019279795.1. Taxonomy (NCBI): domain Eukaryota; kingdom Metazoa; phylum Chordata; order Ceratodontiformes; family Protopteridae; genus Protopterus; species Protopterus annectens. The sequence continues at coordinate 432,197,797 of NC_056736.1, read as the reverse complement.
TACGGACACCGACACGGGGTCTGCAGGGCTCCCTATTGGCTTGCTAGATCTCTCTACCACCCTCATTTGCATGAAATTCACCTGCTTATGAGGTGATTTGCATGCCATGGATACTTCTGTGTTGGCACATGCATGCATTCCACCCAGCTCTGTTTACTGGACCACAAACCTGCTTACTATCATGCAAGCAGTGTGCCACGATGCCTACATGGTAAAAAAAGACAATTTAGACTTTATTAAATTCCCTCCCTAAATCTTAGTATCAGTTAAATAAATAATTAAATATTGGTTTTCTTGTTAAATGGTAGCACTGGTAATATAATCATAAAAAACTTTGCCATTCAGAACAAGTCTCAAACCACTGACCTTACATTCTACAGATAACATAGAACAACTGTATACTAATGAGCAGCTGGCAGAATATTGCTGAAATCATGTACTTCATTTTTTTGCCATTCATGCTGAAGGGTGCAGTCTTGCATACTACATTCTGTTTCTCAATGTTTTTTTTCTTCCCTGATATTATACAAAGTCACTAATTAGGACTTTCAATGAACTCTACATGATCAATAGTTGCATGATTTTATAGGATTTGATTGTAATGCTGGAAGCCAACTGAATAGCTTATGGTCCTCATGACAGCTTGACTATTATTGTTCTTATGTTTCATAGTAACAGGAGATATTTTTAATCAATGTCTGCCTTTTGAAGACTGTGCAGATTTTATTATTGTCAAGGTTGACAGAAAAAAATGTGCCTGTTTGTAATGGATGGAATTTCCTCACCACTGAGTCTGGTTTATATATTGTGACTGCAATTCTGCTTCCCAGTGCACCTCTCTGCTGCTACTAGTGACTGTGCTACATAATGGATTCAAAAAATCAAAAAGTAGGTAGAATGTGTAACTCACTGGCTAGGTTTACTTCACAAGCTGTAACAAGATACTGTACTTATACCGCTCTAATGGACTTACAAGTAATATGTGGCGATAAGAGAAATCAACTATCTCCAACTAACAATCACCAATATACACAACTCTGAAAAAGTAAACATTTTATTATACTGACCACCATGTTCTGATATTCCAAAGAACTTTAATTTTCCTTTTTAATAATTTTTAAGTTGATTAATTTGGAATATATTATTAGAATCTCACCCCTTAGGGTCAGCCACGGTGGTGCAGTGGTTAGCGTTGCCACCTCACAGCAAGATCCAGTTCGATTCTCGACTGGGGAGCCTTCTGTGTGGAGTCTGCATGTCCTCCCTGTTGTCGTGTGGGTTTCCTCTGGGCGATCTGGTTTCCTCCCAAATCCCAAAGACATGCTGTAGGTGGATTGGACAGTCTAAATTGGCCATAGGCGTGAGTGCGTGCATGTGTGTGCCTTCTGTAGAAGGCTGGGTGCCGGGCTGGCAACTCAACACCATAGAACTCCACTGCCAATCATGAGCAGTGATGCACTGTGGTGACCCCTAACCGGGAAAAGCCAAAAGAAGAAGAAGAATCTCACCCCTTAACATCAATTATTAGGGATTTTTACTAAAACCAGATATCGCAGAAAATGGAGATTGTGGCCTGAAGAGTTTTTCCTTCTTCGTTATAGAATACCTTTGTTAACAAATTGCCCTGTGAACTCTTGACATAACCAATTAAAAAACAAAACTAAATCTGTCCTATACAAACTGACTACTTATTGGAAAAACTGTAGCATGTTTTAAACTATTTGATTATTGCATTAGAAAATGATATCATATAAGAATATTTATTAGGTCTGAATAACAGAAAAAGCCACACAGCAGCAAGGACTCGTTCTCCAAAATTTATTCTTAGCACTTTCATCTCAGACAATGGCAAGACTTCATCAGATAAAAGTATAAACTCAAATTAACTTTAAATACCTATGAAGCCAGATGACATCAGCATCTCATTGCACATTTAAAGAAAAACATACACAATTACTCTAAAACACCTATAGTGACATACATAAAAAACCTTATTACAAACAATTCAAATAGAAAAAAGAAAGTAAATAACTAACAATAACTGTTGAATTTATCTACGTTCTGCTTTCAATTTTAAAAATACATACAATAGATGCCATCTCATTCAACCCAGGCCAACCTACTGTTCTCAAAAGTAAAATCCAGCACAACTCCCTTTGCTCAAGATGAAGTTGCCATGGTCCACCCCTAGGGATAGGTTTAACTTGTTCAATTATCATAAACTTAAACTGATGCTCAGGGAAATCCAATAAGTGTTGAAATAGGGTATTGGTCATTTTTTTCTTATTTATTTCATAAATGTGTTCATAAATACGATTTTTTAATTTGTGCTCAGTAGTTCTGACATAAAATACCAGGCAGCATTGACGCAATGCCCCATATACTAATCCTAAGCTGTTACAATTGCATTTCCCTTTAATATTCAGCTTGTAGCCATTAATATTGAAGAGTTCCCCAGTATTAATATAGGGACAAAAATGACAACACCCACATTTGGACATCTGCCAAAGTTTTTTGTCTTTAAAATTGTGTGGGCAAACTGGCCTCTCTATAAGCTTCTTCAGATTATTACCCCTCTTGTATACAACCACCGGCTTAGAACCTGTTTCACTCCTTACCACATGGTCATCCATAAGCACAGACCAATTTTTAAAAATAACACCCCTCACCTGTTTGAAGTCCACAGTAAATCTTGTAATAAAGGCCAACCTAAAATTAATGTCAGCATTTTGTTGTACAGTCAAATTACTTTCATGGACCATATTAATATGCTAGTAAAATTGTGAAAATCATCAGCTTCCAAGCTCATTAAAATAGAACATAGACCCCCCCCTTCCCCACTTATTTATCACTTCCATTTTAATCTCCCTCACAAATTCTTTATGGTAGTTTCTTTTAAGAAACATTGATTCCAGTAAGGCACATTCATTCATAAAATCATCAAATGATACCATCTTGACAGCCTTGATGAATTGTACTTTGACAACTGCTTTCTTTTGGGACAAGGGATTTGCACAATCAAAAAGCAAGAATGAATTAGAGTATGTGGGCTTCCTGTAAATGGTAGAAACATACCTACCATTACCCACATCTTTTACCAAATTTACATCCAAATAACTAATATATTCCTCATTTAACATGTGTGAATTTCAAAAACTCAGTAGTATCCTTATAACAATGTATCATATTGTTAGACTGATGGAGTATTAATCTATGTATGTTTGTATCATATACTGCTCTGATCTTGACAAATGTTTTTACATCTTATATGTAACATACATCTTATATGTTGATCTTGACAAATGTTTTTTTACATCTTATATGTAATAGTCTTTGTATGTATGTCTGGAGCTTTTCTCCCCGGGCCTCTGCTGAAAATGGACATGTATCCAGTTGGACTATCCTGGTCAATAAATGTAAAATACATAAATTATTAATATATTCCAAGAATAATTCAACATCACTCTTTCCACCCTTCCAGATGATGAACAAACCATCCAGGTATCTCAAATAGAATACAAAATTCTGGAAAAGAGCATGTCCAAACAAAAACCTATGCTCCCATTCACACATAACACTAGTGGTGTATAGGGGGCCATATGCTGCCCCCATTGCTACACCTTTTTTGTTGTAGAAATATTTGTTCCTCAAAAAAGATGTAATTGTTAGTCAATACTAATTCCATCATTTCTACATATAAATTGATGTCATTTTGTAATAAGCCTTTCCTAAACAAATATTCTTCAAACCAAGTCAAACCCACATTATGGGGTATAGATGGAAACAGATCTTAACATTAATAGTTACAAAGATGTTGACTCAAACTCTAACAAATTAGATTTGCCAAGAAAGTCTCATGAGCCAATGCATAAATGGTGTTAATTTTTCAAGAGCTCCTTTAATTTTATATCTAAGAATTTGACAAAGGTAGAAGTAATTGAATTGCGAGCATCCACTATGGGACACATGGGGGGGGGGGGGTTCATTAGGTCCTTATGTAGTTTGGGCAAACCAGACATAGTCGGTATAACTGGAGAATTCACTTTTAAGTATTTAAAGTCAGATAAAGAAATATGTGATTCCAAAAGCATATCACTTAAATGTGTCGAGATACTAGCATATGCAATGTTAAGTTCATTTAAGGGAACTTGGCTATACGCATCACTAAAATGAATAGAATACATCCTATTAACACACTCTTGTAAGTCCATAATTACAACCCCCCCCATCAGGCTGTATAATTCGTATTTTCATTTGCACAAGTCCCTAAGCAATTCCCCTTATTCACAATTTAAATTGCTGACTACATTTGTTCTACCTCTTGTCACATAACATAAATCAACCTCACATAATTTTTCAAACAGCAAAATGGTGGGATAAAATGGAGGGTTACAACTAGGTACCCAAAGTTAATTTCTGCCATGTTCACAGTTGTTATTCAACATAACTTTAAAGTTCATCTTCCTAACAAACAATTTTAAATGTAACAGAAGATTAGCAATGTCCATTCTTCCTCCTGTTAAAAATGTAAACCCATTTGCAAACAATTAATAGAAGAAGACAGGACACGACCACCACAGGATAGTGCATACAATCCAAGTTTATTTTAGATGAATAAGCGCTTTCACTTGCTCCCTCGGCACGCTTCTTCATATTTCACTATATCATTTGTATCTCAGCGTTTAAATACCATCATAATTATTTAATTGGCGACAATCAATCCTAGATGCAAACAATTAAAATAATTGTATAAAACAATCTGCATCATCCATTGTGAGTTCTAGTAGAAAAATGTTCATTTAAAACAAAACAAAAATTAATCAACACACCTATTATATGTGATTCTAGTATAGATAAAAACAATCTAACGCCCAAACAAGCTAAAACCAAATCCATAATACAAACTAAACTCAATAATGTATAGAAACATCTCCCATAAAAAAAAAAAAAAAAAAAAAATATATATATATAAATGCTATGTAGCAATATAAATTAATTCATATTTTCTGTACATATACATATATTTAATGAATATCAAAAACATATGTATGAGTAACCTCGATGTAACTATAAAACAAGTCACATCATAGTTATATATAGCTTAAATAATTAATGGCATTGAAAACATTTTAACCATTTTATCTATAGTCATTAGTACTCATATAATATTACATAGCCTATAAATATATGTGCGTAGTTTCTATATATAAAGATACAAAATAAAAAGCAGCAATATTTATTCAAAACATATAATAACATGTGAATAAATATAAATATACATATAACCAATCTACTTCCATAAAACATTTGAAACAAAATCAAAATCAATTGTGTTTTAAACCCATAAAAGTGCTACTTACGAGCATCAAGCACGGGCTTAATGCTAATAAAACTGGTTAAGACCAGGATCTACGTGAGCTCATAATTTAAACTCCAACAAAGCTCGATGGATTCTAGGTAATTCATGTTATTGCCTCCCCTCCTATTCTGTTTTACCAATTGTAACACCCTGAATTTAAAACTATGATTAGTATGAGATATAACATGTCTGGCTAATGCGTTCTGCTGATTCTTCTTAATTATATCATAAACATGATTATACATTCTATCTTTTAATTTTCTTGAGGTCATGCCCACGTAAAACACCATACATTGTGTACAGGTTGCTAAATAGATCAAGTTCTCATTATCACAACTGGCATGAAACCTAGGTGTAAATGTATAATCAATAGTAGGATGGACTGAAACATTGTTCATCTGTAATGAAACTACACATCTTGCATCAATTGCAATGATATGTACCTAATTTGGTCATTCTGGGTCTATCATACTCAATGCAGGAATGTTCTCTGCATAAAATTCTTTTGAGATTCTTACTATTTCTATAGCTAAATCTAGGGGTGGCTCCTATAATATTTAGGATCATTAGATCGACAGTTAATACCTGCCAATTCTTCCTAATAATATCTACTAGCTTACTGTTGTCATTAGTATATCTAGTAGTAAAAGTAACACTAGGACCATTGGATATATTTCTCCTTCCATAGGTATATCTAATTGTATTACTACTGCCTTCTCCTAGTCCATTTAGTACTGAATCCTTAATCTTACTTACCATGCAACTATTATAATCTCTATCTACAAAGAGGGTATGCATGGTATCCAATTGTGTCTGCATGGTCAAGACATCCTTACATAATCTAGTGATCCTAACAAATTGTCCCTTGACAACATTAGAAAATACAAATCTCGAATGCATGCTACTATAATGTAAGAGTGCGTTCTTCCAGCATGGTTTTCTATAGAGGGAAGTGGATATACAACCTCCTGTATCCTTTGTTACACTTATATCCAAAAAAATCCACTTTATCATATGAAAAATCCAGTGTGAATCTTAAGAAGTCTGTAGTTGATTCCAAATAGCAAATAAAAGCTTTCAGTTATTTTATATCACCTTTCCAGAAGAGTAGTATATCATCCACAAACCTTCTGTAGAAAATCACCTGTGGATAGAACGCACAATTGAGCAGGAACCTTCTCTACCAACAGTGTACTACTAGATTTGCATACAAATTAGCACATGGGGTGCCCATGGCGACACCCTACCTCTGTGCAAACAGCTTATCATTGAACATGAAGACATTATTAGTTAATACAATCTCTAAAAGTTTGCAGACAAGTATCTGTTGTTCAGTATTAATTCCTTCAGTTGAACATAAAACCTCCCTAATGGCTTCTATGCCATATTCGTTAGCAATTGAGGTGAACAGATTTTTAATATCTAAAGTTACCAATAAACAAGAAGGATCAATTCTACCATTGGTAAAACCAGCTAACTCATTAATTAGTTGGTAACTATCTTTTAAAATAATAGGTATGTTCCTAACCAAAGGTCCTAGTATACTTTCAATATAAACTGATATTCTCTCTGTCACCCACCCATCCCCAGCCACTATAGGTCTCATCGGTGGGAGGAAGATGTTCTTATGAACCTTGGGTAGGCCTTTTATGTATGGAATTAATGGAAATTCACTAAAAAATAACTATTTAGCTCCTGTGTGACCTGTCTGCACATCAAAAGATCATACAAAGCATCATGTACTCTTGTAACAATTCTTGCAAAATGTTCTTGATTTATCTCCATACAAGTGTTAGTGTCAAGTAACATACACAACATTGCTGTATTATAATTGTTAGCATCTAATAATACTACCCACCTCCCTTATCAGCAGGCTTTATCACCAGATCTTCATTCAAGGATAGATTAACCAAAGACTGTTGTTGTTGCTTGCTCAGATTAAAATATGTGCATCTACGCCCTTGTTTCACAAAATATGCATATAAATCATTTTCACATGTAAGTCCATAATTACAACCCCCCCCCCAAAATCAGGCTGCATAATTCGTATGTTCATTTGCCACAAGTCCCTAAGCAATTCCCCTTATTCACAATTTAAATTGCTGACTACATTTGTTCTACCTCTTGTCACATAACATAAATCAACCTCACATAATTTTTCAAACAGCAAAATGGTGGGATGAAATGAAGGGTTACAAACACTAGGCACCCAAAGTTAATTTCTGCCATGTTCACAGTTATTATTCAACATCATTTTAAAGTTTATCTTCCTAACAATTTTAAATGTAACAGAAGATTAGCAACGTCCATTCTTTCTCCTGTTAAAAATGTAAACCCATTTGCAAACAAGTTAATCACATTAGAGTCAAAGGCATGAGAACTATTCACAATAATATTCGGCATGTTAGAAAATGTCGGTGTATTTACAGTACTCACAGCCTCTGTTTAAAATTCCAACTCCACCTGTTGTTCGAAAGTGGAAACCAGTGTTACTGACAAGCCAGCATGGGCGACAGAACCATAGAGCACGATTGGAGGGGAGCCCCCCCACTTTTGCGGATAACCTCTGTCCCTTTTGGTTTTACAAGCAGTTTAGTTTGCCGCGATGATGTCAGCGCATTTCCGGCCGTTATTTGCGAGCGGGATATTCAGAAGCAGAATGGAGTTTGTTTGCAAGCGGGATATAAGCTGCTGCAGATGGAGTTTGTTTGCTGCAGAAGTTAATTATGGAGTTTGTTTGTTGCAAAGTGTGAAAACCTCAAAACCATGGGCATATTGTAAGCTTTACATTTGTTACCAAAGCAATGGATGAAGGTAAAACAGTTCACACCACATTACCTTGACCTGGCCAAGCCTTTTGACACAATCCTCTACTCAGGTGTAGTACAAAAGATGAATAATGTAGGAGCAAACACTTACATCACCAGATGCATTGCCAACTTGGCTCACAGGATGCAGGAGATAAAAACAGGGGAAGAGACCAGTCACCAATGAAGTCCCCCAGGCTTTGGTGCTGAGACTTTTTCTGTTTGGCATAAGCATCTCAAAAGTAAAAGGAAATACCAAAGAGCTTTGGCCAGCTAAGTTTGAGATGACTACAAGCTAGGAGAAGTTATTGAATCCCCAAATGACTTAACCATCATGGAGGAAGGTTTGTTCCAAATAATAACTGGTGTCAAAATCATGACAATGCCCTCTGAGAACTGATCCAATCATTTGGCATTTGGGAACTGTGTGTACAGTGACCTAACTTTTGACCAACATGTGCCCAGAGTCATAAAGCCTTTCTATATTGCACAGCTTATAAACAAATTGATTGTGATTAGATCTCCTTTACAAAGCTCTCATTATGTCAATCATTTTGTATAATGCCCACTTTGGCATGTATCTGTCCAGCCCCATGCAACAATTGGAATACCTTCAGAGATACCTTACTAAAAGGATACAAGTTCTAAACAATAGGTCTTGCATGGACCACCTCAAAGATTTATTACTATACTCAGTATCCTACAGAGTGCTTAGAGGTGACATGTCTGGCATACAAAGCATCCTCTGACATAATACAGTTGGACCTACTGAACATCAGCAAGTCAAATGGCATCAGAAATACTCAGTCTAGGTATCTAAACTGAATGTTGTGGAGAGATGGATATATATCACAGAGGCTACCACTGTTCCGGAACAGATTATCCATAAAAATAAAGCAAAGCTCATCCATCCATATTCAAATGCAACTTGGATCTAAGGATGGGTAATAAAAATGTACTCCAAGATTTCCCCTCATGCATCTAATGGATAGAGGCAGTTCCTAAATGCTGCATCCATTACATGGCTCCCTCAAATTATCTATGTTATGATCACAGTTGTTATCACTAGGGCTAATATACAATTATCAGCCATGGGGATAGCTAAGACCAATCAGAAAATGTTAATTCAAGCACCAAAAGAGAATTGGCTAAGCTTAAAATGCCCTCCAAGTAAATATATCTTGTGGTAGCAAATAGTTATAAAAAGCTACCCTTTTTAGTTCACTAAGTGCCCTTGTAACCCCCCCCCCCCCCAGTCTTTAACAGCTTCCAGCACCTATGCAAGCCAGGAAGTTCCAGTGACTGTTCTGGTGTTTCAAAGGGTGGTCATAACTCAATACTCTCTTTTTTCTCAGAACGTACGACTTCTGATAAGAGTTCTAATTCCATCCATTGTTCTGAGGTGGAAAATAAGGTTGTTGACTGGCTGTACAGTCCCAATAACTGTTTTGGTACATCTAAGGGTGTGGGGGTTCTAATTATGGACTTACAAGAGTATGTTAATAGGATGTATTCTGTTCATGTTAGTGATGCTTATAACCAAGTTTCCTTAAATGAACTTAACATTGCCTAGGCTAGGATCTCGACACAAGTGAAATGCTTTTGGAATCACGTATTTCTTTATCTGACTTTAAACACTTGAAAGTGAATTCTCCAGTTATACTAACTATGTTTGGTTTGCCCAAACTACATAAGCACTTAATGGACTACCCCCCATTCATCAATAGTGGATGCTCGCAATTCTATTACTTCTACTTTTGCTAAATTCTTAGATATAAAATTAAAGGACCGCTTGAAAAATGGACACCATTTATGCATTGACTTATGAGAATTTCTTGGCAAATGTAACTCAGTAGAATTTAATTCAACATTTTTCTTTGTAACTATTGATGCCAAGGATCTGTTTTCATCTATACCCCATGATGTGGGTTTTAATTGGTTTGAAGAATATTTGTTTAGGAAGGGCTTATTACAGAATAACATCAATTTATATGTAGAAATGATGGAATTGGTATTGACTAACAATTACATCTTTTTTGATGAACAAATATTTCTATAACAAAGAGGTGTAGCAATGGGGGCAGTATGTGGCCCCCTATATGCCAATATTGTTGTGTGTGAATGGGGATGTAGGTTTTTGTTTGGATATGCTCTTTTCCAGAATTGTATATTATATTTCGGATACCTGGATGATTTGTTCATCATTTGGAAGGGTGGGAAGAGAGATGTTGAATTATTCTTGGAATATATTAATAATACTACCAAGTTTTTGAAATTTACACGTATTAAATGAGGAATGTATTAGTTATTTGGATGTAAATTTGGCAAAAGATGTGGGTAATGGTAGATATGTTTCTATCATTTACAGTAAGCCCACATACTCTAATTCATTCTTGCATTTTGATAGTTCACACCCCTTGTCCCTAAAGAAAGCAGTTGTCAAAGGACAGTTTGTCATGGCTGCCAGGATGGTATCACTCATTATTTGATGATTTTATAAATGAATGTGCCTTATTGGAATTAATGTTTCTTAAAAGAGACTACCCTAAAGAATTGGTGAGGGAGATTAAAAAGGAAGTGATAACTAAGCGGGGGAGGGGGGGTCTATGTTCCTATTTTAAAGAGCTTGGAAGATGATTTTCACAATTTTACTGAGAATACTAATATGATCCATGAAAGTAATTTGACTGTACAACAAAATGCTGATGTTAATTTTAGGTTTGCCTTTATTACGAGTTTACTGCGGACTTCAAACAGGTGAGGGATGTTATTTTTAACAATTGGTCTGTGCTTACAGATGACCGCGTGGTAATGACAAAGTAGGTTCTAAGCCGGTGGTTATACAAGAGGAATAATAACCTGAAGAAGCTTATGGAGTGGCCACTTTGCCCACACAATTTTAAAGACAAAAAACTTTGGCAGATGTCCAAATGTGGGTGCTGTCATTTTTGTCCCTATATTAATACTGGGGAACTCTTCGATATTAATAGTTACCAGATAAATATTAAGGGGAAGTACAATTATAACAGCTTAGGAGTAGTATATGGGGCATTGTGTCAATGCTGACCAGTATTGTATGTTGGAAAGACTGAGCACAAATTAAAAAAATCATATTTCTGAACATATTTATGAAATTAATAAGAACAGAAAATGACTAATGCACTATTTTGGCACTTATTGGATTTCCCTGAGCATCAATTTAAGTTTGTGGTAATTGAACAAGTTAAACCTATCCCTAGGGGTGGACCATGGCAACTTCTTCTTGAGCAAAGGGAGTTGTACTGGATTTTACATTTCAGAGCAGAAGGTTGGCCTGGGTTGAATGAGATGGCATCCACTGGATGTATTTTAAAATTTAAAGCAGAATATACATAAATCCAACAGTTGTTGTTAGTTATTTACTTACTTTTTTCTATTTGAATTATTTATAATACTTTTTTATGTATGTCACCATATGTATTTTAGAGTAATTGTGAATGTCTTTAAATGTGCACTGAGTTGCTGATGTCATCTGGCTTCATGGATATTTAAAGTTCATTTGAGTTTATACTTTTATCTCACGAAGTCTTGTCATTGTCTGAGATGAAAGCGCTGGGAATAAATTTTGGAGAATGAGTCCTTGCTGCTGTGTGGATTTTTCTGTTATTCAAATATTTATTTGGTCATAAGGGTTTTAACTTGATTCAGCACAGTGGGACTTGAACAGTTTTCTTAAAATGAAGTTGTTTATTCCCTTCTGTGGACAATGTGTTACAGTGGTGGTTTTCTGTATTCCCCAGTCAATACTCAGCTTTAACTACACTCAATTATCAGGACTCTTTACTACACTCCTGAAGAACCCTTGTCAGTGATTCTGTGTCATCCTCATGGTATCAATGACTTATCAGTAAAATAATATAGAGTTGCATTCAATCAGTTAATAGGTGCATCTTATTAATTGCAAGGCTGTGAAACAGATTATACTTCTTTTTTTTTCGTCATCTTCTTAGATACTCTTTTTTTTTTTTTTAAATTGGCTTTGCCGAGCATTTGTTGCATTTATGCATTGAATTATTTATTTATTAGAATTTGTTTACCTGGATGATCAGAATGGTTAAAGAAATAAACCTCTTTTCAGCAAAGCCCCAGGAGAAAAGTTCCAGGAATAGATACACATGTTTTAACTTCAACATATAACTTATGGTTGAATATTCAGTAGGGTTTGACAGTACAAGCATACATACATATATGAAAATTATGTGATAAATCCTACAGGTAGTGCAAGATGACAGTTAGAAAATGTAACCAATGTCTGTTTTTTTTCAGAAAACAGTGTAAAACTGAAATTATAAAAATAAGATTGTCTTTCTACTACAGCAAAACATTTACAGCTATGCTAAATAAATACAGTCCTTCTTTCTCGTCACCATTTTGTACATGTGATAATATAATTGCCTCCCTTCGGTGTCCATTGTCCGGTGTTTCTATGCAGTAAGCTTTTAAGTTTTTAGGTCTCTGCCATTTCTCTCCTCCCTTTGTTTACTTTTTTCTTTTTGTTCTGTACGGCTGCTGTAGTTTGATATTCTCATGTTCTGACAAACAGACAAGACTGTTGTGTTTGTAATGGCAGTGTTTTACTTGTAACACACATATACCTATTTGCATTCGTCTAGTACTCCCCTTTTGATGTAGCTCATGCAGTTATATAATGGCCTAGTGTTGTGTTCTCTGATTTGAAGGTTTATTCCATTACAGATACTGGGTTAATGCTAATGCTGTGGCAATGTTCTGGAATTTGAGCATTTTGATTGTTCCTTGAGTGTAGCAGACTAACAAAGCAACGTAACTTACAAAAGCTCACTAGATATATAAAATACTTTGGTATTTTCATGTTATTAAGCTGATGTTGCCTGTTAGTCTCATTAATAAACTTCTACTTAATATACAGGTATAACTGGTCTACATTCTTGCTAACTTTTATATCTCTGTTATCTGAATATTCTGGTATGAGATTATACCTTTTATTTCTACAATAGTCACTCTCTAACTGATCATGTGGCAATTTAATTATTTCCAGCAGTCCTCCTTTTACCTAATACCCGACATAACTGATTCTTTTATAGTTTTTTTTTTAATTCAGAAGAAGATATTAAGCTATGTTAGTAGTATTGTGTAGGCATCAATATTATTTAAGATGGATGCTTGACCTGCCACAGTTGCATATAACAGTTTATGTAAACTACCCTTAGACTTGCAGCTAGACAGTTATTGCTCTGTTTTTTTCCATATAATCATTAATGTATTATTAACAATTTGCAAATGTTAAATGCCTGCAGATGGTATTTCAGAGTTGTCAGTCATCTAATACAGACTGTTCATGCCTTTTTACCCTTTGTTCCTCATCTAATTGTATATCAACTGCAACCTAGTTTTACTGCCATATCACCCTTGCTTTATCTAATTTGTATTTTTTACTCTCACGTCACCCTTGCCTTTATCTAATTTGTATTTTTTCTTCTGTTTACTTTTATTTTTAGACAAACCCTCTCTGTCTTACTTTGGCTATGCCTTTCCCTCAGCTACTGCACTGAATGGGTATAAATGAAACCATCATTATCCAGCAAACAACATCCAAGATGGAAGTTTACCCTAATAAGGACCCTAATAACAATCATGAGAGAGACGCACATTAATAATGTATGTTATTTACTCTCATATATAACATATCTGTCCTATTCCTCTGTAATAAATAGTGTAAGATCTTCTGTTGAGAACATATACTGCCACTAGAACTAACAAGTTCCCTTGAAATTGTCTTTATACTATAAGATGTGGCCTTTTTTTGAACTCCCAGCCTTCTTGTCTACCCTGCACTATATTCCCATGGCAGAAGTCCTCCTCCACTTTACCTACCTTACCATATGTTGCCTCATTTGTTCTTTGATGCAGTATAAATGTGTCTGTCTTCCCCTATAACTTCTAATGTATTCACTAACTGTAACATGTAAATACTGACCTTTCCCTTACTGAAACGTAAAAATAATAAACTGTAGTACTTAGTATCTCTTTAGGCAGGCTTTTCTACTAATTACACCTGCACCTGGTTAACCCCCTGCTTTGAAACTCTTTCTGGTAACCCCCATATAATTATTATGACTTTTTAACATTGTGCCTTCAACTATTATTTGTTACCTTGCTTTCTCCTAACAACTTTTCTAGTGACATTACATTTTTACTCGTTCTACCAGATAAGACTTCTTATCTTGCTCAACTCTAAGTCTAAAGATATTTTTCTCTCCTTCCATACTTCTTTGAGATTTCAGCTGGTGCAGCTCACTCCATTTACCCTTGCTTCACTTGGGCTCATTCTCCTCTCCTACCTCTAAGTACCACCCACCCTCACTACCTCTAGTTTTATATCTATACAAAGCTGTCTTCTTCTTGTGTATTATTCCTCTTATTCCTATCCAGGAAAACTATCGTTTTGCTACCCCCATTAACACCCACTACTCAAGTTATACTATCTATATCTCCAACCTTGAGAATTCATCTATGTGGTTATACTTCTTTTCCACAGCACTCCTTAGCTTCCACCTCATTGTTTACAACCACTTTTGTTTTGCATTACACTCCTTCTCTTTAGCATTTTTTCTCTCTCCCTTGTATATATGTTGTATCTCTACAGCTGTCCTCTTTCTTTTCCTTTCAGCCTTGTCTCTGCTCCATATTCTTAGCATCCCATATGCGACATATCTATCCAAATTCCTCCCTAATTATTTTTAATTATTTTTATTCTTTTTATTTCCTTATATAACATAACCATATATACATATACCATCTATTCTTCATCATTATCTTCAAGACTCTTATTTCTAATACACACCAAATATGCTCCTCATCTTTCTATCCACACATCTACTCATACTACTATCATACCTTACATGTTATATGATACCTGTCACACGTATTTCTCAATCTCCCACCCCTAATGACACTGCCTATGTCACTTGCCAGCTTTTCACTATCACTATTGCTTCCATCTTATTTGGCTTACCCCTATCTCATTTTCAAATATAAAATTCTTAACTCTTTTCCAAACCTATATAAGGTAAAATTTAAATTTAATATTAACAATCTTAAACACTCACTAGTGCATGCATACTGTAAAAAGATCATATCATGCGGCAATGTCCACCCAAATCCAGATCCCGACCGCTTCTCTTCTCCACCAGTTTCCTCTTCTACTGTAACAACATCTACTAAAAATTTCAAAATCATATCCATGAATATTCAAAGTATTGTAAATAAAGTCTCTGAATTTCATTCCTGGATCATTCATTACTTCCAAGATGTTATTATTATTATTATTATTATAGAAACTTGTATGAAACCACACATAAAAAAGTCTGAAATTCTCCACCCTGGCTATACTATCATCTGCTCTGACAGATTAATAAAAAAGATGGTGGTGCAGCAAACATGTTTCTAACCACATTTCTGTCTTGTCTTCTTCTATTTCTCTACCTAAATTCCTTTCTGCTGAGATCATTGCCTCTCACTTTAAATTAAATGAGCATAAAACACGATGTATAATTGCCCTATATATTCCCCCAAGAAATAGTATCCCTATTCTGGAAGACATCCTACACTGGGTATCTAGTTCTAGTTCTCATGAAATAATAATTATTGGTGATGTCAGTATTAACTGGTAAACTTCAATCACACTAACCTTCTACTAATATCAAACTATATGGTTTCAAACAACTCATAACTTTCCATGCTCACTTCAACAAAGCTAAAACACTGGCATTACTCTCTACTGGATCCTAATCTCATATCTAAATGTTTATGCCAAAAACCCTCCCAGACTCCTTATGTGATTACCATCCTTCCTCCCCTACTATATGCTTCACCCATTTTCACCAATATTCAGATCTCCCTAGGATCAAAACTTGAACTTTGCTATAACAAAGTAGATAGATTTGCAGCTGGTCATATAACTCACACCACTGCTCCACCCTCAGATATTTAAACTGGCTTGAATAACTTCATTACCTCAAGTTCACCCAACTCCTTCTTGTTCATAAAATGGTATACAAATCCTCATCCTGCCCAACAACGAGCACCATTCTTAACCATTACCTCCCTAATTGCCCTCTTCACTCATCTGAGAAGTAGCAACTTGAAATCCATAAACCAAAAAAAACTCTATTGGTCACTGCCTATATTACTACTCAGTAGCCAAGATCTGGAACCATATTCCTAAAGATATTAGAGCAATGCCATGTATTCACATATTCAATCAATAAAGCGATTTCTCCTTAACTCCTGGCTGTGTACATGTCTCAGACCTGGCTGACACTACCCGCTACTCCTTCCTTTTCTTCCGTTATCTCCCCTCTCTTCCTTCTTCCGTCTTTTTCCTTTACTCTTCATTTTCCCTTTTTGTTTCCTCACTTTTCTTATTAGCCAAAGCACCAGTTACTTTTCCGATAGCTCCCTACTTTAACTCCATTTCCTAATCTCCCACAATTGCAAAATCTCTTTCCTTTCCCTTAGTCTTTTGGCCATATAAAATGCCTAGCATCTTTATCTTTGCTTATCACAATTGATTGTACTTTACTAGGTGTTCAATGTCCTATGATTGTTGTTTAATATTCCCTTTATGATTTTCTGATCTGACTTTATTTATCCTGCAGGTAGATTCTGCTATTTGTTACTGCACTTCATGTGATAATATTATATAGTTTATTAATTGAACTATGTAAGTTGGAGCTTTTCTCCCCAGGGCTCCACTGAAAATGGGATTCATGTCAAGTCAGACTTTCCCGGTAAACAAATGCCAAATAAATAAACAAACAAATCAATAAATAAAAATGTTTTTGCTGTGTAAATGAAGGTAATTGCAGATAGACCATTAGGAAAAATATGCAAATCGGAACTACTTGGATAAGCAACCACAAGTGTTGAGAGAAAAGAAAACATATACAGAACTTTACCCATAATATTTTAACAACATATGAGAACCCCATGCTAAAAGTTCATCCATGTTATTTATCTGAAAATCAGAGCAAGACTGTTCAGGAAAACTGTGTGTGTGACTTAAAATAACAAACTACAAGTAAATCACTCTAAATGTGAAAAAGAGCCTTGTACTTCTCACTGCCAGTTAGCACTATTCAGAAGAATGAGGTCAGTCTGTCTGAAGCTTTTATTGATCCTGTCTGAAAAAAAAAACATGCATGTTGATATCTTAAATTGTTGTCTCATATATTAAAAACATTCACAGCTGTAACCAGGAAGTGTGAATCTAATATGATTTCTAAATAGAAAACAATTACTGCATGGTTTATAATTGAAAAAAGAATCAAAATATTATACTGAAACACTGTGTGCACCCCTACAATAAATAATCAAGCCTGTGCATGCGGTGAGGAGAATGAGGTTTACCTGTTGCATCCAAAGTTTCTCTTCCATATAAAACATACTTTATTTAATTATTTTTATAAATTCCATTTGTTCCATAGCTTCTTTCAAAAGAAACCGCAAATGTATAGCCACTGTGACTATTTATTTATGAGGAATTGAACAGCATAAAACCAACAGCTCTGCATCTCATGGAAACAGCCTCATGTACTGCCAAAGCATAACAGTGCAGATCTTATACCATAAATGACAGACAGTTACTACTGCTTGACAGAGCCCCAGCTCTTGCCATCCTGCATGTCCAGTCAAGTCATGTGTTACCCAGTGTCCCCTTGGCATCATTGATAACCAAATTCTGTACATTTATACACATCACTCCTCCACTTGTCAATAGCTGGCCAAGACATCCAGGAAAGGAAGGGAGCTGTGAAAGACGAAAGTCTTCACTTCAACCACCCAAAAGTCCAGAGAGCAAAATAGGGTAGGGGAGGAAAAGAAACTAAGGCAGCCAGTCCACTGACATGACAGATGACTTGTTGCTGGAGAATAACTACTCCATCCTGGTAAGAGATCCACACATCTCTGATGTGGGATTGGGCATGGAACAAACAGCTTTGTGGGCAAAATATTGGTTGTCCCATAGCTTGCCCCAAAACAAACAAGAGACACATAGCTGTTGTTACCATTTATTTATGAAACATTTAACAGATTTAAAATCCAAGAGAAGAGCAAATCTTAAATATCACCCTTCTCATTTAATCTTCTCTTTTGCAGGGGGTATGCCACTGACACTCCCAACTCTGAGATTGTCATACCTCAGGGAAAAGGGAATATTCCAAGAAATTACCATATTGGATGTAGTATATGTATTCTCAATTTGATGGCCATTCATTCTCTATGTTTTAGGACTTAACTCTAGTGGGTTCAAGCATTTCAAATGTTTACTCTTTTCACTAGGACCCTAACTACTGCCTGATTATCTGAATGGACTAGTACCTTCTGGTCCCTGAATCAATTCTGCCAAACTATAGCAGCTAATTACAAAAAAATTGATGTCTGTCCTTTTGCCATCTGATCTTAAAGAAGGCCATGGGACAGAAAACCATAATTACTATCCAAGAAAGCCCTCTTTCAGTGACTTCTTGCTACATCCATGAAGAGATGTAGCATTTCTAGAGATACCCAGTCACTCAACCCAAATGAAACCATGTGAATCTGAGAGGAAATCTTATCACAGCCAAGGCCCTCTTTATACAACTGCTGGTGATGAGAAAGAAAAAGTAAAACCTGCACAAATGTTTATTGATAGAGGATATTGCTCAAAATGATGCTATTAGTAAAGACATTTTTGGAAACAATGGCAACAAAACGCACAATGCTTTTTGGAGTGGGTTTAGTTAGAAGTGAACACATAATAAGTACACCTTTTCAACAACAATCAACAATTGTTTGAAAAGGCATTTGTTTTGCACTATACCCTTAAGTGCCAGGTTATTAAACAGATTGTTGGAAATAATTGGACTATCATAAATCTACTCAAGCGATTTTCAGCAAGGTAGGAGAACAACCCAAATTTGTCTATAAGACTGATAGCAATTTTAAAAGACTTTTTAAGACAGGCAAATGTAACAATAGAGCTATTAAAACAACTCAGGGAACTAAAAAAATATGGGAATTGCACAGTGTCATAATATACTAGAAGATAAATTATTAGAAATGTTAATAAAAACCAAATGTAGTTTATTACAGAGAAATTGCAGTATCTCATGTGTGATGTACATTGCCAGATATAACACATGTTCAAGTTTATACACAGGGAAAATAGAATGGGTCTTTAGGAAGAGAATATACGAGCACTGCTGTAATATTGGTATGGGCAATGTAAATATTTCTTCATATAAACATTCGTTAGAATGTGGAACTTTTAAGGATTTCAAATTTGTCATTATTGAAAAAGTTACATCAGACAAGGGGTGAGGGTAGCTGGGAAAATAAATTTGAATATAAAGAACTTTTGTGGCACTTAATGCCACTTGCTTCCATATTTTAATCAGTCAGTTTCCATTATCTCACTTTTAAAGGTGCATGTTGTTATGTTGTAAATTTAATTTCATTTTAATTACTGTACATATATACTTTTCTAGTTGGCATAATCATTTTTTATTATTGTTACACACATTCAAACTGGTTGTTCATGAAGTTGCTTATTTTTTAATGTGTATAAAGAATAAAGATAATGTCATTTTTAAAATACATTTCTCTAATGCTTTCTTTAATGCATTTTATTTTTTTTTATTGACTAAGTCAAATGGTTTTATTTTTACATCACTCTTATGTGATGTTTCTTTAAGAGTGTGAAAGGAAGATCTTTTTTGTTATAAATATACATGGGTGTCACAAAATATTTAGATCTAATGAAGTCTCATTAAATGAAATATGGACAAATGTGCTTATAGGTTCACAGGTTTATAGG
The DNA here is from genome assembly GCF_019279795.1 of Protopterus annectens. Classification (NCBI taxonomy): domain Eukaryota; kingdom Metazoa; phylum Chordata; order Ceratodontiformes; family Protopteridae; genus Protopterus; species Protopterus annectens. The sequence continues at coordinate 432,177,753 of NC_056736.1, read as the reverse complement.
AAGATACTAGGCTATTGGCCCTAGGGCCTATATAAGCCTGGCCAAAAAAGTACCCAGTCTTTCGCCACCCAAGAAAATTATTTTCCTATTCCACTGTCAAGCAGAGCTACAGAAGTGATCCCCAGGGTGAATTTCCTATTTCCCATCCAATGATCAAGATTTTTCTTGAAGAGTGCTAATGAGGAGCTTTGTTTGAGATAGATAGGTAGTTTGTTCCAGAGTATGGGAAGTCTCTGGGATAGGAATCTATCCCTCCAGCATGTTCTGTTTATTGTGGTGACAAGGTTTAGGTCCCTAGAGCATGTAGCTCAGAGAGATTGGGATTTCTTTAAGTGGAGCATGTCTGACAGCTCTGGGTTTGACATAGCTTTTTATGTTAGGCAGAGATCGCCTCTGAGTAGGCGATATGCGACGGAGTAAAGCTGGAGTATTTTGAGAGGGTTTGTGTAGGGAGTCTGTTTGAGGCCAGTAATCCTCTTTGTGAGGTATTATCATCACTATTCTGATTAAAATTAATTTTTGGAAGATTTATTGGACCCATGTTTGCTTTCATCCTCTATACACCATATCCATGAAAGGAATCCATACCTCTCCCTGGTTGATCTGACCTACAGAATGGCACGCCTTCAGTTAAGGCTTTTATGTAACTGGTGGCAGGCTGGCATCTTTTTAATTAACATCTAACAGCAATGTGCATTTTACTACAGTGGGAGCATATCTGCAAAAAAACTGTAAGATGTCACCTTTTGCTCCTGCAAATTCTTGGGATTAATATGCAGGGCCTGTCTGTCATCATTATAAGCCATGTATCAGGGTGATACTCCACCCAGCAAAGAGCTTTGTTCATCATTTTCAATTTATGGAAACATTGATTATACCACAGTCATGCCAAGTCACCTCAGGCATGGTGGGCTTCCCATATCATGAAAAAATGACAAGTGTGGTAAAGCCTGCTGAGAGTCCCTCTCAACTGTTACTTCCATGCATAGTGTAAAGCATGCTGTCTAGCTGTCTGAACTCTTGTTCAAAACTCCATTTGCAGATTTCTTATCAAATGCAGATCGTGTGACCAATAGTTTTTTAGACCCAGCGCTATCAGCCTATACCAGGTGCTGAATGCCATTCACATCCGGTAGATTAAAAACATCAATTTCATCACCATGGCATATTTTTTCATAAATTGCCTCCATCTGGCAGAATCTGAGTAACTGTTTCTAACATGGGGGTTGTTGCTTCAAAAGTATCTCCCCAAAAATTCCATGCCAGGAACCAGCTGAACATGACCACACCCACTGTGAGGTCCTGACTGCAAACTACCAAAACCATTATCACTATGCTGAATAATATGGACTTACCCTCTTTCAGTAGTATTCCTAAACATTCATCCAAATGTTCCTCTGCTTCCCACTATGCACACATGCTCAGTGCAAATGACTAACAGATTGCTGCCAAGATATTTACCTCTTTGTCATCAGATGCTGGTAACTGCTAGTCATCTAATCCATCTTGTTTTAAAATACCTAAACAGCTTGCTTATTGAACTGCCCTCATTCAGTTTTATTTATCTATTTAATAATATTTGAATATAAAGAACTTTTGTGGCACTTAATGCCACTTGCTTCCGTATCTTAATCAGTCAGTTTCCATTATCTCACTTTTAAAGGTGCATGTTGTTATGTTGTAAATTTAACTTCATTTTAATTATTGTACATATATACTTTTTAGGTTGACTTAATCATTTCTTTATTACAAACTTTCACACTGGTTGTTCATGAAGTTGCTTATTTTTTAATGTGTATAAAGAATAAAGATAATATCATTTTTAAAATACATTTCTCTAATGCTATCATTAATACATTTTAATTTATTTTATTGACTAAGTTAAATGGTTTTATTTTTACATCACTCTTATGTGATGTTTCTTTAAGAGTTTGAAATGAAGATTTTTTTTTTGTTATAAATATACATGGGTGTCACTAAATATTTATGTCTAATGAAGTCTCAAATGAAATATGGATGAAAGTGCTTATCATCACTATTCTGATTAAAATTAATTTTTGGAAGATTTATTGTACCCATGTTTGCTTTCATCCACTATACACCATATCCATGAAAGGAACCCATACCTCTCCCTGGTTGGTCTGACCTGCAGAATGGCATGCCTTCAGTTAAGCCTTTTATGTAATTGGTGGCAGGCTGGCAACTTTTTAATTAACATCTAACAATAATGTGCATTTTACCACAGTGGGAGCATATATGCAAAAAAACTGTAAGGGTCAAAGTGCACTTGCCACTGTTAAATGCCTAGTAACCCTACCCCTCACCTTTTGCTCCTGCAAATTCTTGGGATTAACATGCAGGGCCTGTCTGTCATCATACTAAACCATGTATCAGGGTGATGCTCCATCCAGCAAACAGCTTTGTTCATCATTCTCAGTTTATCATCATCGATCATACTTCAGTCATGCCAAGTCACCTCAGGCATGGTGTGCTTCACATATCGTGAAAAAAATGACAAGCAAAAAAAAAAAAAAAATATATATATATATATATATATATATATATATATATATATATATATATATATATATATTTGTTTCCCACCTTTCTAAGCTAGTATAGTTCAGTTTTCAGGTTAGTGCTGAATTCAGGGTTGTGTTACAAATCTCTGTGTTTGCCCATACCTTACTGGGATAGATGGAAGTTTCTCTGTTCAGCTGTGAGAGAGGGGAGCTTTGAGCAGTCTATCTGTCCCTGGAGGAGTGGTTTCAGCCCAGAAATTAGAAGTTTATTGGCCATTTTGGGCTAATTTCTATCTCTTTCATTTTCCTGCTATAAAAAACGCATCTGCCTGGTTTTGCGCACCGGGCAGCGCCAGTTAGCTAGAGTATAACTATTCCAGGCTCCACAAAGTCTCCTTTTCAATTTGTCCCTTGGAACTAGACAAACTTTCAACTTAAGCACTCAAGCCATTCATTTCTCAGCCCGGCACTTGCTCAAAACTCATAGCAAGCACTTATAAACCCTAGCACTAGACCCCCCCCCCCTATACTCTACAGAAGGACAAGGCTCTCTATTCGACCTTACCAGCCATTCAGTAAAACAGTTGACTGTTCCTATCCAGGCATGTCTAAAGGGCAGTTTAATGTGTACTCTCCAGTCCAACTGGCGAATCTGGGCATTTTGAGGCAATGTTACAACTGCCTCAAATACACAGACAACCCCCTCCTCCTACCACCAAACATTAATACATGCGAGAGATGCAATTATGCAGCTAAACTGGAAGCTAAGCTCTCTTAACCCAAGACTGGATCAGACAGTCAAGAGGAGAAGGGAAATACTTGCATCATACCACCAGTCTCACATAGACCCATTAAACCAGCACTGGCAAAAAAACACATAAATACACAAAATCATACTCGGAGGCTCTAAATAAAAATATGCAAAAGCAACAGAGATCTCCAAAGTAAACATCCAAGCAACCTCCACCCCCCAACACAAACCATGAAACACATACTTCACAAAACCAGTGTGCCATGCAATCACAGCCCTTAAGGCAAAATAACATAGCCAACATATTAGTAATATGTGAATCTATAGTCAGGCACACTGACGTCCCATTCACTAGGCTGAATAAGGAGAAGGTTATTGTTAGCTGCCTGTCAGGTGCCAGGATCCGCCACATAACACAAGTACTCAGGTCACTCCAGAACAAGTACAAATATGACTCTGTCATTGCCATGTTGGTGTGAATAATATGAGCCGTACCTCCCTGGACTACATGAAAAGGGACATGGAAGAGCTCTCTGATCATGTAGCCCAAGCCAGTATGACCCTGACCCTGAGTAGCATCCTGCCCTCACCAAGAATTATATCACAATATAAAGAAAAAATTATCAATTTCAACAATTGGCTAAGTTTCTGGTGGCATTCAAAGGAGTTCCAGTGTCTGACCGCCTGGAATGACATGCTCGACAAGCCATGCTGCTTCGCGGGAGACGGTTTGCACCTGTCACCCTTAGGCTTTAGAATACTGGCCAAGGCTCTTGCCACCCCCATAGTGCCTTTTTTAGGCAAGGCTAAAATGACAAACCCACTGCCATAAATAGCACAAGTAAAAAAAAACTGAGGGTAATGCTACTCAATGCCAGAAGCCTAAACCTCAAAATGCACACACTCGAGGCACTCCTCAGTATGGAAAAAATCAATATATGTGCAGTAATGAAACCTGGTTTAAGGCTCCAGAGAGCACCTCAGCACTACCAGGCTACAACTCATAGTTTACATTTCGGCCACAGAATTTGGACTGAAATACAAAAGGCGGTGGCATATCCATATTCATCAAGGGGGTCTATATTATAACATCGAAGTTGCAAAACTTTGAATGTTATAATATCGAATCCACTACATCGAAGGCTGAAAATAGCAAAGCCGCGGAACATCGAATTCTTACCTAGGGCAAGATTTCAGTGGGCCGTTCCGTGGCTTTGCTATTTCCTCCACTATGGTGCAATAGTTACAGACCTTAGTGTGTGGGTTAAGGTAAGTGGATAGGCAGGAATGTATGCATGGTTTAGTGTAGGGTTAGAAGTAGGGTTTTGTTAAGTGTATGTGTGTGTATTAATTGGATTGTGTATAGTTTCTTAGGGTAAGTGTGCGATAGGTACGGACCTTAAGGTTATGGTGTGGGTTAATGTTAATGGAAAGATAGGAATGTATGTACGGTTTAGTGTAGGGTTAGAAGTAGGGTTTTGTTAAGGGTATGTGTGTGGATTATTTATTTTGGTGTGCTTGTGCTGTGTGTATGTTTCTCGGAACAGCAAATTTTTCCCTGGGAAAAAAAATTGCTATTCTGAGTGTTCGAATTTATCACATTTCAAAATTCCAAGTTCGAGCTTATGGTGTCCGATATTTTGGAATTTCGATTATGTGATATAGACCCCATCAAGGATACCCACACCTCCCAGTTCGTGGCACAGCACGATGCTTCAGAGATCATCCACGTGCAACTAACAACAGGAAAAACTGCAATTCAAATTGTAGCTTGCTACAGATCACCCACCATGTCCCAGGACCCCCATTCTGCATTTCTGAAAGCAGTGGGAAACATAAAGGTCCTACCAAACACCCTAATATTGGTTGATTTCAATTATCTAAACATTAACTGGGAAAACTACTCAAGAACTAACTCCCTTGCCCAGCATTTCATAGAATTTATAAACTCAAATGCCCTGGATCAACTGGTCAACACTCCGACCAGAGATGACAACATATTGCACCTGGTCATCACTAACATGGGCAACTGGTGTTCCACACCGGAGGTCAACCCCTTGCTGATTAGATCTGACCATAAACAAATCACTTTGGATATCCACATTCCGCCCCCACCCCCAAACAAGGAAACCACAGTGAAAAACTTTTCAAAAGCAAACTTCATGTTACTTAAGACCGAGGTGGAAAGTTTCAAAGCCCCCATGCTAAAGGATTACGCTGTCCAAGCTCCAAAATCCTTTAATAATGCATTCTACCGGCACCTACAAGAATGCATGGATCATGCTATCCCAAGCAAAACCAAGACTCGCTCCTCCAAGAAAAGGAATCCAGTCTGGTGGACCCCTGCCATAAACAAGCTATACAATAGAAGGAGGAAACTAATACAGAAAAGAGTAAAATCCCAAGAAGGGAAGACATCCCTGATCAGAATCAGCAAGAAACTACGATCCCTCATAAAATCATCCAAGGCGAGTTTTGAAAGAAAAATTGCCAAGGACTCCAAAAATAACCACAAGGCATTCTTTAGCTATGTCAAGAATCTAAGTGGCAATGCTCAGATCTGCTCGGAGTTAGTGCAGAATGACACAAAAATACACTGAACCAACCAATATTGCCAACATCCTGGCAGACAGGTTCAGTGCAAACTTCACCCCCCTCTCACCCCCAAAAGGGCCCATAACTATACCAGAAGAATGTAGATCCCCTAAAATCACAGACACTCAGGTTAAAACAGCCTTCTCCAAAGCCAAAAACACAGCATCAATGGGACCGGACGGTGTCCCAGGCTGCGTCTTACATGAACTCTAAGACAAACTAATCCCTCACCTAAACACACTGTTCAAACTCAGCCTCTCCATAGGCTGCATACCCATAGAGTGGTGCACAGCAATGGTTATGCCACTCCACAAAGGTGGAGCCACAACAGACCCCAGGAACTATCACCTTATAAGCCTGACTAGCTTGGTCTGTAAGGCTATGGAGCACATCATCATGGAACTCATTAACAGAGACATTGGGAACTTCCAAACACTGGACCCTACCAAGTTTGCCTTTGTTAAGGGCAGATCATGCCTCCTAAACCTGGTGGACTTCTTTGAGCCAGTTACCAAGGCTATAGATGAGGGAAAGGTGGTAGGCACAGCCTACCTAGACCTCGTGAAGGCCTTTGACACCATTCCCCATCAAGCTCACCAGCCTGAACATAAACCGCAATGTCACAAGATGGGTTGCCAAATGGCTCACAGACAGAACCCACATGGTGAGAGCTGAGGGAGCTAGGTCCGACTCTAAACCAGTTACAAGTGACATTCCCCAGGGCTCAGTCCTAGAACCCCTCCTGTTCGGCATATAATTCTCAGAGGTACAGGCAAGCACAGGAGGACTATGGCTGACCAAGTTCATAAACGACTGCAAACTAGGGTCTATAATTGACTCTCTGGCTGGCACAGACATCCTCCAAAAGGGTCTCACTGAGATGGATACCTGGTGTCAAAATCATGGTCTCAAGCTAAATGCCAAAAAGTGCATAGTCATCCCCTTTGGAAAAAACAAAGTACCCCTAAACTACCACATAGGTGGTAGTCCCCTAAATATGCAAAATGTAATAAGGGATCTGGGGACCCAAGTAGATGGTAAACCCTTCTTTGATAATCACATTGCCAAAGTGGTTAGAAAATCATTCTATGTGGCCCAACTAATTACAAAAGGGTTTGCATCCAGATCAAAAGAGGCCATTGTGCCCCTCTACTCATCACTCATCAGACCCATCATAGAGTACAACACCCCATTTGGGATGTACCTTACAAGACACCTGCAACAGCTGTAAAGACCACAGAAGTACCACACCAAGAGGATCACTGGCCTCAAACAGATGGCCTATGCAGCTCGACTGAAGAAACTCCAGCTGTACTCGGTTGCATACTGTCTACTCAGAGGTGATCTCTGCCTGACATACAAGGCCATGTCCAACCCAGAATTGATGGACATGCTCCACCTTATTCCCTCGAGCCACATGCTCTAGGGATCTAAACCTCACCACAACAATAAATAGGATGTGCTGGAGGAATAAATCCCTGTCCCAGAGACTTCCCATGCTTTTGAACAGACTCCAATCTACATTAGGCAGAGCTCCTCGCTAACACTCTTCAAGAGAAACCTTGACGATTGGATGGGAAACCGAAAGTTTACCCCAGGGATCACTTCAGTGGCTCTGCTGGACAGAGGCACAGGGAACTAATCTAAGGGGGTGGCAAAAGCCAACACATTCTGGCTAGGCTTATAAATATCTTCAGGCAGATAGCCAAGTATCTACCTATGAACCTATGAACCTAAGAGCGGTAAAGCCTGCTGAGAGTCCCTCACAACTGTTACTTCCATGCATAGTATAAACCATGCTGTCTAGCTGTCTGAACTCTTGTCCAAAACTCCATTTGCAGATTTCTTATCTAATGCAGATAGTGTGACCAATAGGTCTTTAGACCCAGTGCTATCAGCCTATACCAGGTGCTGAATGCCATTCACATCTGGTAGATCAAAAACATCAATTTCATCACCATGGCATATGTTTTTGTAAATTGTTTCCATCTGGCAGAATCTGAGCAACTGTTTCTAACATGGGTGTTGTTGCTTCAAAAGTATCTCCCCAAAACTTCCATGTCAGGAACCAGCTGAAAATTACCACACCCACTGTGAGGACCTGACTGCAAACTACCAAAACCATTATCACTATGCTGAATAATATGGAGTTGCCCTCTTTCAGTAGTATTCCTAAACATTCATCCAAATGTTCCTCTGCTTCCCACTATGTACACATGCAAATTACTAGCAGATTGCTGCCAAGATACTTAGCTCTTTGTCATCAGACGCTGGTAACTACTAGTCATCTAATCCATCTTGTTTTAAAATACCTAAACAGCTTACTTATTGAACTGTACTCATGCAGTTTTATTTATCTGTTTAATAATATTTGCATTAGAGAAATTTGCAGAAAGAAATTTGGTCACACTTTTACCTGGCGTCCCCACCTCCTCCAGGAACAATGCCTTCTTCATTAATTGAAAGTATGGGCAATGGCTAAGATATCCCTCATGAAGCCAAGCCAACAACCCTGGCTAGAGTCTCTGTTCCCACCCTCATCCTCATCTGTTATTGTCCTCCACTTATCAAAACAACTTTAACAAAAAATCTTGCCACTAAATTAAACTTGCCATAGTCATACCTTAGCAATAATGCACTCTAGTTAAGTGAGAGGAGGCATCAAACCCCAGACTCTCAGCATTCAGAATTAAAGCCTGAAGACTGTGCCAAGAAATTTGACTAAAAAACACTTCCCCAATGGCAGAGTATAGCTGAAATGAAAAGCAGGCAAGCATTTATTTTACTGTGACAACAGACTTACCTTAATGGTTGCTGGCAGATGGCTACTCGGACATAGTGAAAAATCAAAGGTGGAAACAAGGGACAGAGACTAAGCCAGCCTTTCCACTGCAATGAAGGATGATTCATTGCTGAAGCATAAATATTCCAGTTTATTAAATGAGCCACAGACAAGGGTCAACTAGTTTTATAAGTAAAACGTAGTTTGGCAGGTTAGTCTAAGTGAGCAAAATAAGTCCCTCTTAAGCAGAGTCATACGAGGAAAAACTCCATACATTGCAACAACAATTCAGCTTTCAAACATGCAACAATGTTACTGTGCATAGATTTCAATATATATTAACATGAGTCTTAATCAATACACATTAATGTATAGAAGCAGACAGATGTGAGAATTGCGCACCAGGTTAGTATATTGTTAGGGTGGCTTTATATTATCTGAAATACAGTGGCATAGGTGTCATATAGGAGTGGTGTTATACCAAATGTGCTGTTATGTTTTACGTTTGTTTGATTTACATCATACCTTATAATATCAGGTTATACTACAGGAACTTAACAAGGTAGATATTAAATAGTTTTTGAGCTCCTGTGTAAAGGATGTTGAGCTGGTTTTACTATAGTTGTAAGGGGATATAATTCTACATAGTTCATGAATACTTCTATGGTTGTTTTTATTATTATGTTTTTAATAAAGTGGAAATATTACTGTTTTTCTTAATTTACAACAAAAACTTAACTGTACAATTTGGACAAGACCAAGTGTACAAACCAAATAAAACAGAATACTTCTCAAGGGTTAAGTTACATCTTCTGAATGCTACGAGTTAGTGGTGCAGTAAAGAGAGCTTCCTGCCTATATTGTTATTGTTATTGCTGGTATGCTAATGAGTGACACTGAAATTCCTGTACAGTTACAGCAAAATATCTTCTTCCACATAGCCAACTCAGGTAAAAAAAGTCTTATAAAAAACAAATAAATACAGAATGAAAAAAATACAAAATCATTGCCTGGCATGTTAATGAATTCAGAACACCAAAAAATGTTTGCTGGCATACTGTCATGCCTCGTGGAAGGTGTCTGATTACTATCTTCTTTACCATTTTGACTTTGCCTTGCAGCTTGATAGTTTCTTTACGCCATCTCATGAATCACTTTCGGAAAGC